>NC_134312.1:120548685-120670214 GCF_964195595.1 Calonectris borealis | reverse complement strand
TCCCTCCCTAGGCTACAGGTCCCATCCTCTTTGAGGCAGAATGTCTGTCTCAATTTCTCTAATCTTTAACTCACAACTTTTCAAAGCCATTTTTCTCTCCTTGTTTCTCTGCCACTATGCTGTTCTGTCCTCTCCAAATACAGACAAGAAAATAAATATCGCAAATCAATGTACTTTAATACATGTAAACTGTTTTAATGGAATCCATGGATTACAAATGAGGCTTAAGTGCTGGGTAATGAGGTACATTTAGCAATAAATGAAAATATAATTTTATGCCAGGTAATGAGAAATTAGACACTGGATAGATAGAATGGACAGATATAGAGGTAGGAGCTTGTTCCATGAAGAACAAGTTCCCCAGCAAAGGTGCCATTAACTTAGGAAATAAACCCAAGCAGCAAATTTAAGTATGTTTGCCTTAATAAACCCTAATGGCAAATTTAAGTACATTAGTCTTAGGATCCACAAATACCTGGTGTATAGAACTATTCTATTCTCATTTCCCCTCAGAAAACATTTAATTTTGACTGCTATTTCTTCTGAAGTTGAATATTTTTTTCCAGGGATAGCCTAGTCGTTGCTAAACTTAAATGCCACATTTCTCCCATGGGATCTAACAAAATAATCATAGCAAATTCATGATAATGAGATGCACTCCCCAAAACAATTAAGAGCACAGTTTAATTTAAACATAGAAAGACTGGTCGTAGCAAAGATGAAATAGAACATATTGAACTACAGGATTCGCTGTTAACAGAAAGAAGACATATTTGGCTTTATAAGAATAGAAGAGTTTTGGCTACTGATTTAATGTTATGTTTCTATTCAATGTACTTCCCAATATAGTCATCATTTTCATAACAGAATGAAAGAATATTTCTTTGGAATCTATTTTTTCTGCTCTTTTTGACTGCAGCAAAAATGAAAAGGTCATTTTCTTTTATAAAATATGTCGGTAATTTGTGACTTACTAAAACTTTCTTGGACCCAATTCCACAAATCCCCCCAGTGCTTAGTTAACAAGATGGTCACCACATTCGTGCGATGTGGACACACATCCCACATTAAAATTTGTGCTATTAGATAAGAATCTATGGAAGGTTGATAACTTTTGCTCACTACAAAGCAAGGCTGGACTTGTAGACTGGGAAACGTGTTCCCTGAAGCTTTCAGTTCCCTGCAGTCCCAGCGTGTTAGCAGAGAGAGCTTGGGGATCTAAGCGAACATGCTTTCCACGTACTTGAATGTAGCCCATTTTGGTGCTTGCCCAGCCCATCCTGAACTTTGACATGTCACTTCACTCATAGAGACTAAAACAGGCATGCAAGTATGTGATAAGACAATCACAAGAATTCAAATGCAGTCTGCAAGACTTTCCTTTTCCTTTTCACTGTTTTGCAAAGCTATCATTTTAGGTACACTTTAATCTGATCTGACCAGGAATCGAACTGGGGGGGACGGGGGGGAAGTCCAAGCATATGAACATGTCCATTAGGCAAAGTTCTCTGCAGAGCAATGCATTCAGAAGTTAATTACAGCTGAATCTTTCCTGACCTTTGACCTTTTTATCTCTTGAAGTTTGGGTAGATTTGTTTCTGGCTGAAAGGAAGAAGCTAAAGAAACTGGTTAAAAGCCCACAATCATGGTATCATTAATTGTTTCTCCCGCAGGTTAAAAATTTGTAGGTTAGCACTGGTGTTTGGTCCTTGCAATGACTCATTAGTGAAATATACAGTACCAGCTCCTGGAAAATAAGATCAACTGTCTAAATTGAGTATCTTTAATTACTTGGAGTATTCATTCTTTTTGCCCTTACTCAAGACCAAATGCCATGTTGCTAATATTGTCTCAGCGCACAAGTGTTGGTGGTGGAGATAAGTCTGTAACAAAGCCCTGACAGTAGTCATTCATCTCTAAGATTAATGGAGCAATTCTATACATTGATTATGTATTAATGAAACATGAGTGTGGTACACTGTAATGAATGTTTCTCCAGCAGCCTGTAAAGATGCTTTGTGGCAACACATGACCACTGAGCGTGGTTGTTTCCATTCACTGTGAGAGACTGTCACTGGTAGTCCTATTTTATGTGATCTTATGTCATTGTGCACATGAATGAAATTAAGGCCAAATGTTTATTATTGCCTGTCCTCATTAGTTACAAATATATGTTTATTTCATAATGATCAGCAAAGTGTGAGGCTAAAATATTTTTCTTACTGGTCCCTGAGAAAATGCAAATAGCACTAACAGTGTTTTGGGTTTCTTTAGTTAGAAGCACTGTTTGTCACTGTCACTGAGCAGGCCCCAGGTGACCTTGTTTTGCGAGTGGAGGTCTCAAGGGAATAGTATAATTGAAGTACTCCAAACTGAAAGTTACTCTCTGACCATCATCTGTGCATTAGCCTGGTTGCTTATCAGTATAGGCTACTATGATTACTATAAGGAGGTATGAAATGAAGGAAACTCAACCAGGACAATGCTATTATAGTCAGATTTTACAGTTGTGAATTAGAGCACCAGTAAAAAAAGTAGATGTTACCGTTGGGAAGACTGCCATATTTTCAAAATGATGGAAAAGCAATTTAGGTTAAGTCCCTTGTTTCTAAAGATTACAAAGTATTTAGTGTGAAATTCATTAACAGATTTGGGAAACAGCTACCACTTCTCTCAGCCCAAAGGTTTTATGCAAAGTATTGTAACAGTAAGCAACTTTCAAAAATCTAACTTTTGTTCCCAAATTGCCTGATGGAAGAGGTGAAATCTCTACAACGCAACAGGGGAACTGTAATTGAAGTTCAACATTTTCAAAGGTTTCTAAGGGATTTGTCTTGCTGATTCTACCCAAAACCCTCTACCTACTTTTAAAGATAAAAAAAATACAATGCCAGAGTGAAACAATAATTTTTGTTCAAAGATGATATGATGTGGTGTATGATTGCACAGACCCTCACATATACATGCACAGAATCCATTATTGTTACAATACTGGAGCCTTTATCGTAACAGGGCAGTCCCACAGTCTCTCTCTCTCCATTGCTTCACCCTTCTGTTGCTCTCTGTTGCCTCTCTTAAATCTTCCTTCCAGCAACGATCACATGTCTGCTCACAATTCCCTTCACCTGTTTTGGCTCTTGAATCAGCTGGTACTCATTAGGCCACACTTCAGGATAACCACAAGCAGCATTCCTAACTGAGAGCTTTTACATTTTGATGTTTACAGTTTCCTTACAGAAGGGACAACTAAGCCAGGTGTTCAGGTCTTTTCTCAGGCATATGTACGTGCCTGCTAGTTCTCAGCGCACAGGCCAAAGTCCTATCTGATCTTGACTGAAACTCCCGATTCCACAATTCTTCTCCACAATATGATTTTTCTTATTTCGAAAAGAAGATAATTTCAGAAGGAATGCTGAATGATTCAATCACTGGTGTTATGTATTCAAATCTGCACTTATCACCAATGAGTATCACTCTAAAAATGTATTTTCAAAATAATGAGAACAGGAAAACTGTGGCCTCTTCCTAGAGTCGACACGTGATATAAAAATATCCAGCCAGGGTTATCACCATATCAGCTCTACCACTAGTAACAATATTTGCGGAACCCCTGTGCATACAGGTATAACTTGTTGCTATCACATTCATCATGGGTATGACAGAGAAAAAGTTCTCCTGTAATATGACAATACTTTTCGTTTGTAGCTTGTTGAATAAGACACCTTTTGGAAATTAAGGATGAGGAGATTTGAAAAAGGCAGTGAAAGACAGACAGATTATCCCCATATTATTAAAAAATAAGCATCTGCCTTCCTTTCCCGTCACTAATTTAGATATTCACCCAAAGTGAGACAAAGTCCTTGAATTAGGCTGAAGAAGAGTTCATTGTTTTAAAGCAGACATCCATCATACTATCTACATAGGCAAATACAGAGGTACTTCAATGTATCTGGGCAAAAGTCAATGGAGAAGCTCTTCTGACAACATTGTTTTTATTTGAATTGTGATATCTCAAGCTTTACAATGCCTCAAGCTTTGATTTGCTTCAGGCTTTAGAGCCGTAAGTAAAGGAGAGAGAGGAGGTTCAGCCAAAAAAGGTTCCTTGTCCTACAGCTTTCACCTATTAGGTGACTGCAACCTCCAATGCCATTTCTGCAAGTATAGAACATCACAGGATTTTAAACTGAATTGGAACTTTCTTTCGAAAAGTTTTCCATTTTAAATTTCATAGTTCTTGCAGGTATGTGACACACTAAGTATCAAAGCTCAGGTGGGTAAGACTGAAGACATATGTCAGCTCAATGAGAAAATGAGCACTTGCTTACTTGCTTATTCTAGTTATTGTATGACAGTGACAAGAGGCAGATTTTCATGTCAGAAATCTGTTAATAGTTTTCTTTTGGTAATTTGGAATGGTTGATGACTAAAGTAACTGGAATTTGCCTGTCAAAGTTATAGTCCCAGCCAAGGCTGCTGTGTCTGCAGTACAGCAGAAGTAGATTCAAGTCAAAATAACTCGCTGTATTAAGTTCTGATGTAAGCCTTCAGGGCCCAAAAAGACAGAGAAAAGAAGAAAAAGCAATTAGATATCATGATATGTCAGAGGACTATATATTTTCAGAAATAGTAAAGGCAGAAGGAATAAATTATAATCTAGTTTCCCCTTATGGATAGCAGAAGCCATATAATTTAATGCAGATCTCGATAACTACACTGTTTAACTCAAGTATTGAAATATGTTTCCTTGACACTATTAACGTTGAGATAATAATTATATTTCCCCTCATATTTCAGTGTAATTAACTTTTAATTTACATATTCTACGCTATTAAATGCAGATATGCAAATATACTGAAATCTAACTTACAGCGATAAATAACGGTCAGCTGGAAAAACACTGAAATGAGGAAAAATTTTAGTGTTTTTTCTGTGAATTTAGGGCTGGGGAATAGCTGTCTCTTGGCTTGGCTGCAGACTTGAAAATGGAGGAGGAAAAAAAAAAGCTTAGCTCTAATTTAACTTTTTTTTTTTTTTTTTGCATCTCCCACAATCCCCTATTGAAATGAAACACAGCAAATGATCTGTTGGGCACATACTGGAGTACCAGACAGAGTAAAGTGAGACACTGCCTTTCCTGAACCCTTTGAAGCACAGTATTACAAAATAGGTCATATTGGTATGAGTGTTAGAGAAAGCTTAGCGTTAATTCACATTGCTAAAGTAAGTGAAACAACAGGCCACACAGTTTGAAATCTCAGACCTGGATGGGAATGGCAAGGCTTCCCTGCTGCCTGCGCTGCCGCAAACAACTAATTCATGGAGGGAAACCCTGGAGAGGAAATGTCAGCCTTGCCTGGGGCCTGAAGCGTGCGCAAGCACTGTCCAAAGTGCTGCGGCCATGGAGGTGCTCCCTAGCAGTGACCATGTGGCCCTTCTATGTGTTCTTGCAGGGGTGACAGAGGCCAACATTTACTTTGCATATGCTTGATGGCAAAAAGGGAGCTTCAAGAAAAATAAGGAAGCACCTTAAAAAGAAAACTAAGAGGGGCAGCTGAAAGCACAAAATCTTTGCAGGTGGCATGGCGACTGCTGAAAGATCACGTATTGGAGACAATGATGTACTCTATTAAAAAGGCTATGGAAAGATTATTAAAAGCTGCCATAGTCAAACAAGGGGGTAAGGGAGGATAACAGAAGAAAGAAGGCAACCTTCAGAAATTTAATGTTATGTCCAAAAGAGGAAAATAGGAAATAATTTAACCTCTGGCAGGTTTTATTGTGTAGAAACATAACTTCAGGCTACAAAGATTTTTAGCAGCAACTTGGAAAGGTATTGAGAAAAGAATACATCTACTTACAGACACAACGGAAGCAGAAACTATGCCAGAGTATGCAGAGGGCCAATAGATTAGGAATGTGTGAAAGGACTGCTAAGAAAAGATAAGACTGTAGCAAAAGAATCATAAAGGATCAGTTGCTAAAGAGGAGGTCTATGGAATAAACAGACAAAATGAATGTTAGCAAATTGCTGGCACCAGACACTTACAAGTACTTAGATATCAAAACAAAACCCCAAGATCACAAGACCCCAAGAAGTACCATAAGAAGTACTTACAAGAAGTAATGGAAATCTAAAACTGTTGAGGAAGAAGAAGTGCCAAAAAAGTACCAAGGGAAAACCAAAACTGTTGAGGAAGAATAAGATAGCCCCTCACCAGTATAAAAACCTGCCTAAAAAGTAGGTCACAGTTTTAGGAGACTTCTTTTGGGAAGTCACCAGCAAGCGTGTGAAAGGGTGTGAAGAATGAGGTGACAGAGGCTGCTGACGGTATGCAGTTTTTCTGTGTAACATAGATGAGGGCTGACTCTAAGGAGGTAAGTAACTGTGTGACAAAACAATGGGAAAAACTCAGTAATATAAATACAAAGTAGTATACATAGGTGCAGTGTAGCAGGCCATGAGCTAATGGTTGACATTCAGTTGTCAGATCTGAGATTATGGTAGTTTCAGCTCAGCGTTCTTTCAGGACAAAAATCAACTACATTTTAGGAACTAAGAAAGGGCTAGGCTCCAAAGCAACCGTTACTGTGCTGTTCCATAAATCCACGGTGTATGCGTATATCAATCCATGCTGTACCTGAACACTGTGTGCAATTTGGTTTGCTTCCACCTCAGAAAAGAGGCAGTGGATTCAGGACAGATTCAGAAAAAGGTGACAGAATTGGTTGGTATGGATCTATTTGTGCATAAAGAATTATTATATAGAGTAAGGGTTCAATCTAGAAATAAGACAGCTGAGGGTGCATATGACAGAAGACTACAAAATCGCAGGTGCCATGGAAGATGTGGTAGCGAATGATTATTCTCTTTCTCTTTCCTCTCTCCTTCTCCCCCCATAAGAACAAACTATCAGATTGCATTATCTGGTGGTAGATTTGAATGAGCAATGGGATGTATGTCCTCACACCTCGCATAATTAAGCTGAGAAACTTATTGCACAGGATGTCACAGATACTACAAATTTACATGGGTTTAAAAAGTGGTTGGACAATTTCATGGCAGGAAACATCCCATCGGGGACTATTAAATACAAAGATGCCATCAGAAGCTCAGGAGGTCCCTGAGTTACAGACTGCTAGAAAATGGGAAAGTATTCTGCTGAAATATCAGTATATGCTTGCCCTGTTCTTACAGTCTTTATTAGGCCATCCACTACCATTTGCCATCAGAAATTGGATGGTCTGATCCAGTCTGGCTGGCTTTTTTTTTTAAAAAATGAAAAGTCTGGCTTTTATTGTGAAAATTATTTTTTTTTTTTTTGCAAAACTGCTGAAAAAAGGTGCCCCTTCATGCCGTAGATCAGATATAAAACATATAGGAGACATGGGTCCAGATCCTTCCCTGTCAGAAGGTAATCAAACCCATATTGTCTACCTATTCAGGAGGAACACCATAGTCACATAGCTATAGGTTATTTAGGTTCAGAGGAAGGTAAAGCGCATTCTTAGTCTCTCCTATTGACACTTTCATGTTATGTAAATAAGTTAATGTTCAGTAGCACAAATTCTAGAACCATGAAATCCTCCTAAATGATTTTTGAAACTACCAGGCCAGAGAATCACTCCCTCCCTCTCCGCCTCTCTGCTTCAGTTACTACTTTAATATTTCAAGACTAGTGTGAAGAAAGAGACACTTTAAAAAAAAAAAAAACAACAACACCCAACAACAGCGATGGGTAGGATGCTTATTGCAGATGTGAAAGAATTATCACCTTCATTTAATCAGTTATGCAAAGTAGAGAAAAAAATTCAAATATGCTTACAGGCTGCTAGTCAGGATATTCTCCAATGAGGGGAAGATTTGTGTTTTGAGCTTCTTCAGTCAGAGAAGAAATTGATCATCATCGTATTGAAGTGCTCAAACCATAGTTTTGTGAAAATCAGCCTTTAACACTTTTTTCACTTAGTTGAAAATCTTTGGTGAATTTCAGACAAATTTGCAACCAGCTTGAGTCTGACTAAATTGCTTTTTTTGGGTAGATATACGGTTTTCAGAAAATCCTTGCCTAGATCTATTTGGAGTTTTCTTATTCAATGGTTCCAGGAAGAAAGAATCTTTTTTATTTTACTAAGATTAGAGATCAAACCTAAGTTTTTCCTATTTCTATCAGGAATTCCAAAACAGAGTTGTGTCAAACTCTGGTAGAGTTGTAATAACAACACAGAAAATTTCCCTAGTATCTAAAATTTTCAAAGATGTAAACAAAGGGAGTGAGTAATCCTCAGAATTATATGTTACCACTTATAATTCTGATTCCACAGATTTTATTTTGTCATCAGGTTGTTAAGCGTTTTTTGTTTGCTTGTGTATGATCAATGCAGGGTTTTGCAACTTCATTTTCTTCAGATTGTGCCTTAGGTTATCAAAATATAGATGAAAGCAGAATTTGGCTTCAGGTGAAAGATAAAGTAAATGAACAAACCAACATAATGTAAGACACAAGCCATAGCTGCTTTGACTCTCCAAGGTCTGTAATTACTCTGTAATTTTCTGTGTAGCAACACATAATATTTGAATTTGAAAGTATTTTATATGCTCCTTACAAACTGCTAACATTTGTGAACAAAGCTGGACGTTGAAGTGCAAACATGAGACCATCGTGTTGTGGTAATTCCAAGGGTAGCTCTCAAACCAACTTAGAAGGTGCTTATTGGTGACAACTGATCTCTACAATATAATAGTTGTGATCCCTCTGCACCATTTAAAGGACTTCGCTGTTACTCCCACTGCAGAACTCAGACCTCAGTGAAAAACTTACCTAGAAATGAAACTAACCTCTATGCCAATGTACTACGCGATGGCCAAGCACTCTGCTCAGGTTTTTGTAGGTGCTGTTTGTCCCTACCCAGTAGAAGAAGGTATTTTGTGCCTCTTTGTTTTGAAGACTTGGAGAAAGGATGCTCCATTACTGTATGTGTAAATACTCCCTATTATGAAAGGGTCCAGGTATTGATAGAGCCTTTCCAGTGATGCAGTATTTCCCTAGCATAACTGACAATTTGCTCTTCAAGTGACTTGAAACTACTGTATAACTTATGACTGTATTTTTTATACTGGTCCACCTTGAAAAGGAAGTAAGAGAACAGACTTTTCACGCTGTGAGGTCTGTAGGTGAGGAAAATGCAGGTAAGGGAGAATATTAGCATGGTGGGAGTGGGGAGATTATGGACATATAAAGGCTCTACTCAAAGGAAGGAACATTTTTACTCTCTGCTTCCAAAAAGTAAACACACTGTTGCTAATATGAGGAAAGTTCCATGAAAGATGCACAAGCGTTAATTTCTGAAATAATCTCACATTACCACAATGCTTGAAGCCTTTTTAGTAAAGGAAGTCAATAAAAAGGGAAAAGCAGAGCTTTATTTGCACACATGAACAGGCACAAAGCAGGATTTTCAACTGGCACTGGAGTGATGAGAGCAATCCCCAAAGAATGCTTCCTCCAGACCAGTCCTTGAATATTTAATAATGGTGAATTACCAGAACCCTTCAACCGTAATGAAGGAATAAGCAGGCAATTAGAGCAAACTGCAAATCCCTCGCCCTAAAACCCCTCTAGCCTTTTAACTCTCTCTGTGCATATATGATTCCCTTCTGATTTCTCCCACTTATTTAAAAATCACAGTGAGAAAAGGCTTTTTACCATCTCTCAGAAACCCTCCTCCATGCTGCTGCTTCTCAGAAAGAAACTGTGTTAGTATCTTCTCTTGTAAAATTCAAAGCCACTACTGCTTCCTGAAGTTTACTGTAGCATCTTGAATTGGTATCACAGCCATTCTCATATGAAGTGTACGATATACCTCGGAAACCTGCTTTCATCCATAGCAAGTGCAATGTTTAATCCTTGCAGGGTATCAGTAAAGCAACTCATGTTATCAGGAGCACCTGAGGACATCAGCAGTCAATTGTGTGTTGGCCTTCTTTTTGTTAGCTAGTAGTTAGTTAGTTAGTGTTAGACAAATCTGGCAAAGCTGAGAAGCAAATGATTTATGTCTGCAATGATAGCTACATACTTCAAAAATATCTCTGAAATCTTTGAAAGTGAGGAATAGGCTGAGCAGATGAATGAACATTTGGACCTAAACTTGAAAGTAAGGTAGAAGTTTCATATATTTTAACTAGTATAATCTTTTATACCATTTGAAGAAATAATTGTCCAGTGCATCAGATTCAGAATATTCTTCAGTGGGATCTGACCCTCTAGATTGCAGTCTTAAGATCTACTGATACATGGATATAGAATGGAAAATAAGCCCTCATGGCTTATGGATGTTACTGAAATGGAAGTTAAAGCAAATAATGAGAAACTGCAACCAGACTGGAGAAGATTTGGATCATTTAGGTAATTGGGTCAACAGATGGTAAATACAGTGTGGTATAGAAATATGTAAAATAATTAGTCTGGGAAAAAGAAACCAATCATTCAGTACACTGATGAGGAAAGAAGTGTTGATTATTGTCGAAAAGTCATTGAAATAATCAAAACAGTGCACAGCAGTAGGGAACAATACAAACAAGTCATTAGGCTGTTGTAGAAAGAGGATAAAGATAAAACAGGTGATCTAATTTCTGTTTGGAAAATCTGCCTTTTACATATGGTCAGCAGATTAAGAAGAAAAATCAATATTTCTTTATACTTGATGCTTAAGGTCTTATCTTAATAGAGATGTACTGCACTAAGTATTCACTACTGAGAAGATGACATATACCTGCATAAGAAATTTTTGGACATCATCTAGTATTTTTTATGTGGCATTGCTCTATGGATGGTAGGAACAATATTATAGTATTGGAATGACCATTTAATGGAACAGAATACTAGAGGATATTATGCCATACAGAAAAGTTACTGTAGTTAAATTTATTCTGTGTGGCTCTAAATAAAGATTTTGAGATATTCAGAATCATGGGTGTTGTTGGAGGTACCTTGTTTTTCACACTGACAGGTGACAAACCTCTCCACATTCAAAGAAATATGAATTAAGAGGAACAGTTTGACAATTCCTAGTATTTATGTAGCTCTAGGTGGACTAAATTCTCTGGTGGTGTAAATTCTTGAGCCGTTGAGAAGCTCTGTAGTTTGTATTAGTCTAGGCTTGAGCACTGTGCCTTTTACCAGCTGCAGAGATGTTTTTTCAAAATACTCCTTTGACACAGCTTCATCTTTAAAGTTTGCTTTCCTTTTGTACTGAGACTGGATGACATGTTAAAGAGATCTGCACCGTAAGTCACTGTCAGGTTTTGAAACCAGAACCTCTTGTTCCTAGTATCTACATACATGCTTTTAAACTACATTATTTTCCAACACGTATCATGTCCTAAGCCGTTGCAGTTACGTGAAATATGTTAACAGATCAGAACGGGGGAGACAGAGTACAGCTGAGCCTAAGGGCAGGTCTATGGGGTAAGTGTAAAGGTGAGCTTTTCTGTCCATGATCTGAACAGGCTACATGCAAGCCTGACCCAAGTCATAAGTTGTGTAGCCATGATGGATTATCTTTATAGCTAGTGAATAAGCTCTATTGAAAGGGAAGGCAGATGGTTCTCCACTTAACATGGACAGACGTCCTCCAAACTGTACCTGATTCTGCCCCAGCCTGGTGAAAACATGGACATACAGGCTTAGATCTATCCATACCCATCAGAAAAGTCATTTTTCCTGAGAGAGAGGAAGGTGGTTGGTGGGAAAGGGAAAATGAAAGAGAGGAAACAAAGGCATGCAGTTGTCGCATGCAATGGACTTACATGATAGGAACTTTGGGATGTACGGCTCCCTCATCGAATATATTTTAGGGGTATTGGCGAGAAACTAATGACCAGCCCTATAAAGGGCAATTAATTAAGAGTACCCTAGTACTAGTCCACAGTTCCAAAGGGGAAAATAACCACCTAAAACTCAAAACGCCTCATTTCCTGGGTTATGGTGGAAGAGTAGGTATCAAAATAGACATTATATTTAGCAGGAGGCACATTAGACTGCCAGCCTTGTCCTATTAATTGTTGGCCTTGATTTTTATTTCCATATCCTCTGCATTATATGTTTCAAATGAACTCCTTTTCACTAGTAATTTTCCAATACCTTTCTCTAATATGTTGTTGAAACGGTTACCTCTACATCTGCATTGCATTCTCAGGGTCTTTGGATTTCTTCACTTGGGGTTGCTGTTCTCCTGAGGAAAAAGGATGTCTCTTTAGAAAACAGCTGCTGCTCACTGGAGCTTCTGAATTACCTATGATTTACAATTATAACTTTATATCTGAAAGGACATTTTTGAGTTCTAATTAATTAAAAATATCATATGCAGCAGTTGGCCTAAACTGCAGTTTCAGTAGCCTAGAAGAATGCAAATAATTATGGACATAAATTCCCTTTCTAATATATTACTTTCTCTTCTCATGTGAAGTTGCATTTCATGGTGTAGTATGCAGAAAAGAAACATGGTAGAGTTGAGCTCAGATAGAGAGATGTGATTGTTGAAGGTTTTTCAGAAACTGAAGTGATAATATTCATGACTTTGGTATTCCAAAGCGTATACAATATTTATTAGAAATTAATTGTATCAGGCAGGACACTTCTTTCATTAAGAGCTTGGATTCTTCACCTTAAACCAGTACACATACATGTACCTTATCTACTACCTTCCATGAAATGAAGGGGTTTCCCTCCCTGCTTATTCTGTTGATCTGTAACAGAAAAGCCTATTCTTAAAGCTATTGTAACTGCTATATATGTGAATCTTTATGTTTGCCATAATTTTTCTAGACAGCAGATAAAATTCTTTTCCCTTTCTCCATCTATTAATGCTTCCCATGCATGTATTGCATGGTGTTATCTAAAATCACAGGGCTGGCAGTGTTGTTTCCTCTTACTTTTATAGACTTTAGGGAACAAATTGTGTTTTATAACACAATTCCATCTTCTTCTTTAGTAAATAGTAGAATATGTTGCAAGCAATTATTTTGAAGTAACTTTTTTATTGTTGTAACAAAGAATTTCTAGTTCCTCTCCTCTGTTTAATTGTCGTCAATTTGTTACCATATTATTGTAGTTATTTCAACAGGTTTTTGCAACAGTATTTTGCCAGAAATTATATTTTATCTAAAACTGGTTTGTTCAGGGCTCTGAATCTCTCATTTGATGATTATAATAATAGAACAATAAACGATTTTACACATTCCTGCACCTTGCTTTCATGTTGCAATTGCTATCAGCTTTCTTGCAGCATATTGAGATGTTTTACATGTTTCACTGTTTTGACCATTAGGTATTGGAGATGGGGGAAGAAAAAAAATGGCAATTGTCAGACTTAAAGGTCATGGCATGCTCTCTTGCATCACTTGATGCATCTGCAGGTGTATGAAAGCCTGGGGGGCATAAAGCCTCCTAGCACCCTGTGTAGCATAAGGTTCTGCAGCCTTTTGTATTCTTTTAATTCTTCTTCATTTCACAATTTATTCTTATTGTCTAATTGTCTAATGATGAAATCCTGGCTCCCTTGATATAGGTAGCGAACCTCCCTTGCATAAGTTTCAGTCAAGCTAGAATTGTACTTATACAACAGATCAGTCTTCAGATGGGATATTTGGAAGAGATAGACAAGTCAAATGGTTTTGTCAGTGCCAAAACTGTACTGTGTATGTATAGAAGTGGTTACTTTCTTTTCTGTAACAACTAGGAAAAAAAATCCCAGTTGTTTTAGCTAGAATATGTGGATATCTTGCTCTAGCATATCTTTAAAACGCTTATAAAGAAATGGTTATGTTTTTGAAGTCTGTTTTCAAAAACATTTGTAGACTGTTTGTCCAAAGGGAAGTTCCTGTTAAATTGATGTACATGAACCTCAGAGAATCCTCCTTGAAAGGAACATTGCCAGAATATCCTTTTGCAAAAGAAGGGGATAGGAATCGCTCAGCTTCAATTTTCACATAAAAAAGGGATAAAACAACATTTCACTATTCTTACTTCAGTTACAATGGTGAGATAAGCTGCTGTATTAATCATTAACTTTATAACACTGAATAAAAAAAGTGGTGTAGAGGTGGTCTAGTTCCGTTGCACAATCTTAGTAATATGATGTGTATTTGTATTAATTATGATAACGCTCTAGCCCAGTGATTGATTTGCAAAGCAGCCATAGAAAAACCTCACCTTGAGAAGCCGTAAACTTCAAAACACAGAGTACGCATTACATTCATATAACATTTCTCTTGAGTTTTGCAGTGTTGTTCTCTGGGTTGTCCCATTGCACAAGAAACCTTAGTGCTTTGGTCAATAAAGTAACACTGTAGGGTGTAACGTGATTCTGTTATTTATACTTCTGTAAATCAGGAATGACTTCCCTGCAGTTAATGGAGTTGTAGCAGTACAAACAACTGGAGAACTGGCATTGCAAATGTTGGCTTCATCATATAAAAAAAAAAAAAATTATGTTAAAGCTGACAGTACAGAATCTAAGTCCATTAAATTACAGAAAAGGAGAACTTTTATTTCCTTTTTAGGTGAATAGAGCTTTCAAAATGGTGTGATGAAACCAGGGATGGAACACTAATAATAGGAAATAATGTAGTACAGAAGAAATTTAAAATCCAGCAGTACAAATTGTTACATTAACTTTATCAGGCTGCAGGCTGCAATATTTATAAAGTAACACTGCTTCAAATTTTTGACATGTTTGTTGAACCAAAAAAACCCTATAATGGAGTAACAAAATATTTTGAGGAAAAAAAATCAGCAAAACATGAGCAGGATCACAGTTAGCAGCAGGTTATACAAAGCAATTCCCTCAATTTAAAAATGTTTTAGAGGCTATAATTATTTTTTGTTAATGTAAATGCTCTTCCAGCATGTTTTATTTCCCTTTGTTTGGGGAAGTAAAAAGGAGAAGAAAGGCAGAAATACAAACAAGTGTGGAATATGCTTGTCTTTGTATGGCTTTCTTCTGATCCATTCAGGACTCGAGGTCAGCAATACCTCTCAAGAAGTGGTGTTACTCCCTTGTTTTTTTCTGTCTTGGCCATTTTCTCTTTCACAACAGGACTTGAGATCTTCCGTGATTACAAAGAGTTTTTCAGCTCGCTTTTTATTAAACCAAACTTACTTAAATTCACTAGTGAAAGACCATATTTCACATATTTATATCAGGCATAATGCCTTTGCAGGATCCTGATAATTCATAATGAGGAGGGAAATTTATAGTTCATTCTGTTCTATCTGTCTTCCTAAGTGCAATCTTGTATGGCAATATGGGGATAAATTACAATTGCAAATTAATTTTCTACAAAATGATTCTTAAACATTGAGATTTTCTATGCCATAAAAGGGAATCTTACAGACATAAGAAAACTGAAATTATTTTTATTGTGCTTACCACAGAGAACCCTAAGGACACTTTTCCAAAGGAATAAATCTGTAAATGGCTGATAATTGAGTGTTGGGATTTCATAACTGTCCTGGTTTCGGCTGGGATAGGGTTAAATTTCTTCCTAGTGCTGTGTTTTGGATTTAGTATGAGGAGAATGTTGATAACACACTGATGTTTTCAGTTGTTGCTAAGTGCCCTCCTAGTCCAAGGACAGCTCCCGTGCCTACTGACTGAGCTAGGTACACAAGATGGAAGGGAACATAATCAGGACAGGTAGTCCAGCTGGCTAATGGGGTATTCCATACCATGTGACGTCATGCTCAGTACATGAAGGGTAGGCGTGATCCAGGAAGTACCGATCGCTACTTGGTTATTGGTCAGTGCGGGTGGTGAGCAATTGCATTGTGCATCACTCATTTTTGTATATTCTATCATTATTATTATTATTATTATTATTATTATTATTATTATTATTATTATTATTCCCCCTTTTCTATTCTATTAAACTGTCTTTATCTCAACCCACGAGTTTTTCTCACTTTTACCCTTCCGATTCTCTCCCCATCCCACTGGAGGGGAGTGAGTGAGTGGCTGCGTGGTATTGGCTGCCTGCCAGGTTAAACCATGACAATAACCTTCTTGGGCAACGTGGTCCAGTGCTGCACTACTCTGTTATTAAAATATTTTTCATAAATGAGGAGTAACTTAACTGAAGTCAATGGACTTCTAGTGGCACAAATGACCAATGAACCGACACTATAAACTTTGTGTCTAAAAGGAAAGAGCTTATGTTAAAGCTAATGTTACAGGGTCTAAGTCCATTAAATTACAGAAAACCAGTGAATCCTCTTAGAACACATATCTGGGCACAAGAAGTGAGAAGAAGGTGATTGAGAATGGCCAGTGTAAATTGACACCTGGTTAATCCAGTCTTTCATGGCCAACCTGATTGCCTTCCGTGATAAAATGACTAGATTCGTGGGTGAGGAGAGAGTGTCAAACATCATTTATCTTCAACTTTATTAAGCTTTTCAGCGATGTTTGAGAAAAAGTTCTTGTACCCAAGTCAGGACATTGTGGTCTGGATGCACGTGCAACTGCATGGATTGCAACAGATTGGATGGCTGGGCTCAGGCAGTCATAGTTAATTAATGGTTTGTACTTTAATTGAAGACTAGAAAAAAATGGAGTATAACAGGAGTCTGTGCTGGGACCTGTCCAGTTTAACATTTTTATCAGTGACCTGGAAGAGGCAAGGGAATGCACTCTCATCCTGTCTGCAGATGACACCAAACTGGGATCAATACACTCAAGGGCAGGCTGCCATACAAAGGGACACAAACAGGCTACAGGGGTGGGCCAGCAGGAACGTTATGAAATTCAGTAACGACAAATGCAAAGTCCTGCCCCTGCAGTGGACCAACCTCCTGGCAGGGCACAGGCTGGGGACTGCTTGGCTGGGGAGCAGCTCTGCAGGAAAGGCCCTGCAGGTGGAATGAGCAGCAAGCTGGACATGAAGCCACAGGATGCCCTGGCAGCAAAGAGGACCAACTGCATCCTGAGTGTATGAACAGGCGCAGCCAGTAGAGTGAGGGAAGTGACTATTCCCCTCTGCTGAGCTCTTGTTAGACCTCATCTGGATAACTTTCTGAAGTTAAGGGGCGATCTAATAGCAAACTACAGCTTGAAAGGTAGTTGCAAAGATGACAGAGAAAAACTGCCCCCAGCAAGGGACACGGGCCACAAGTTGCACCTTGGGAGATTCAGGTTGGGTATTAGGGAAAAAAAGAATGTTGATAACAGGGAAATGCAATACAACTGTGTTGTATACAGCAATGGCTATCAAATTACTCTGCTGCTGAGTTATTCTTCCACATGTGGAAATTACTGCAGTTTTTCCTGGTTTCATGTCAGCTGTCCCAAACCCACAGCAGAATAGTCCTATTAGAGGTCCAAAGTAATTTAAACCAAAAGATTAGCAGCAGAATCCTGAAGTTCGAGCAAATTCTTTTATGGATGCTATTTTTTGTTCAGTGTTTGCACAGGGTCTGTTGAAGCAGAGTTATGGTACACTACAGTGGTGCTGTGCCAGAGTGGCACTACCTTTGCCAATAATTATGTTTCTGAATCATCTCCAATAATGAAAAAAGAAAAATCATAAATTAATGAAAAGGAAGTATGAAAAAGGTTTTATACTCTATAACTTTTTAACCATGGAGCATTTACTGACGTGGACATAATGAAATGCATTCTTTCCTAACAAAAAGACCTTGAACTCCAAATTGAACTTCCACTGTGAATAAAGAAAATCAAATATTGGGTTACGTTAGGAGGATCATGACCAGTGGAGTGAGGGAAGTTACTATCCTCCTTTGGCTGGTGGTGGTGAGGTCACAACTAGAATACAGCTGCGGAGATGTATGTGGAGAAGCTGGAAATCCTCCAGTGGAAGGCAACCAGGATGGTCAGGAGTCTAGGGCACAGGTCTCTTTAAAGTAATGTAAAGAAATAATTTCACCTCTTAAAGCTAGTGTTTGAATTTCTTGAATTCTAGGAGCGGTTTATACTTGGCAATAAATTATTTTCTTTCCATTAACTGGATTTAATTCAGTAACATACAATATAGTCACCTGTACATAAAACAACTGTGGAAGAAAATTAGACCTTTTGTAAACTCTTTCTTTAATGCATCTGATATCTTTATAAGTACAACTTTTTACATTTGGAGTCTCTGTTCTAACTCCCGTCCTTTAAAAATAAGCAGAAATGAATAATAGATCCCTGGAATCAAGACTGGTCTAAAGTTTAATTTACTGATAAACTATGAGAGCCATAAATTTTACCTTAGTCATGTCTTGTAAATAAAAGAGATGATTCACCATCTGGCTGGAAGAAGGAAAACAAACCCAAAGTATTTGCAGTACGCAGAAGTAAAAGGCTGGTGCACTGTAGAGAGCAATAATTTAATGAGCTATGTCTAACATGGCCCAATTAAACAGTACCTAGCATTTGCCAGGGTGTGGGCCATCCATAAGTTTCACAGGAATCTAATTTTGAATTTTACCTTCGATTGGCCACTTGGCAAAGATCCCAATTGACTCTCAGTCCTGGAGGCATAATTGAAAGCTGTGAATGCATGCAAAGATTTCTCTCCTCCGTTGCATTTTGTGAACACAATAACATTGTTTTCACACAAGATCCCTCTGGGGTTGCCCTTTGGATCAGAGCATTCTTCCAGGTCAAATGTCAGTCAGTGCACTAAGATTGCAGAGCTCACAAGTAATATAAAGGAGTAGGATGGTCTGCTACGATAGTAATGTTGCCCCAAGTTGCCATTTGCCTGCTTGTTTTCTGACACTACAAATGGGACTGTTACTTAGCTGTGAGAGATCTTGCAGTGAGTATAGTCACTCGTCCACATAAAAATTTGCAGGATCAAGCCATTAGCTTAACTACAGCTGAATACTGAGAAACAGTAAGACTTTGAATGAAGTCTTGATCTTTTAAATTTATTGGGAGTTTTGTCATTTATTTCAATGCGGCCATATTTTTACCTTGTAAATAGAAGTCATTGCCCATACAAACACATACCATTTATGTCACTTGTTTTACAGATGAAGAATGCAGTGGAAGAAATTTGGTATCACACATAACATAAAAGTTGTGTTTGGGCAAGTTATCCTCTGGTAAAACCAAGCAGTTTGCTTCACATAACAAAAAAAGACACAACTACAATTTCTCCATTAGCTTATTTTGCATCTTTCATTTTCTTTTCCATGTCCAGATTTATTTCCATCTCCCTAATTCTGTCTTTCCATTTTCTGTGTGAAAGTGTTGCCTGAGATAGACAGGATGTCTAGATTTACATAGAGAAACTATTTAAATTGCAACTGAGCCTGAGAGTTGTTTCATCATGTGTCTACCCTGTGTAGTTGTTCTGCTTTCTTTAATAGCTTCTGGGGTGAGGGCACTTGCAGACTGTACGGAAGTGATTCCTTCCTTTCTTTTCCTCGGAACAGAACTAGTTACATTTGGAAGAGGGAAGTAGTGACAGAAATCTTTTTTTTTAGTCTTCTGAAAGAGAAAGGTAGTTTTTCATTTTCATTCTGATTTCTTTCTGAAATTTTAAATTCCATTGTAATTTTACCTAGAAGCAGAAATACTTTTCCTTAAGGCATCTTTCTTTTGCAAATACAAGAGAAGTAAACCCAGAATTTTTCTAAGAGTTCCCCCTTTTCCTTTTGCTTAAGTAAGTCATGACCGACTCTCCTCTTCAACTCTTAAGGGAGAAAAAAAATTACCTCCCATTACAGATGTCCTGGAATTTATGATGCCCTCTGACGTCAAATGAGTTGTAAAGTCTTTGTGAATCCGCAATCCCTTTACAACTTCATAGTTTACCAGTGGTGTCGTCTGGGAATTTTGATAACTTCCAATATTTACAACCATATTTTTGATCTGGAAAGAATACGGATTCTGGCTTTGATCAGCAGAGAAGTACTTAGAGGAGAAGAAATCAGTATTTAGTTTAAACTACAAAGTGTATTTCTTCATCAGCTCACCTATGGACCCCAGGAAAGCAAACAGCTACTTCTCCTTCTCCCCCACCCTGATACTCCACTTGTGTCAAGTATCCTAGGGTGGTGTTAGAGCAAGTCTTTGGTATCCCATCTCATGCCATTGGCAGAATAACCAGGAAACAGGAATTGCCCTCAGCCCATGTTGCCTAGCCTTTCAATAGTTTCAAAACATCATAATTCTGGCTGATCTTTACTCAGCAATTTTCAGTCTTTCCTGAACTAGGACATATCAAGCCAATTTCCTACAGGAAGTTCTTTGTCAATGTCAGTTCCTAATCTTTTGCTCATTCCAAAAGCAAGTGTGCACTATCAATTGTGGTGGCATTTAAAGTGGCACAGTATGAACGGAACAAATATGGCCATCACTAGAGCTCAAAGGCCACCACAAATAATTTTTTTGCATTACTTTAAAAATCTAGGAAGAATTCGAATGAGTTTTTTAAAAAAATGTACTGAGATGCAAAGCCTCTCAGATCTGTTTTCAGAAGTAAGAACAAGTGAGCTAGAAAGGAGGAAAGCAAGGTGGAGAAAGACAGTTTGAGGCAGAATAGATTGAAATTTCATTCAACTTTAGAGTGTACATGTTTAAAAGACACTAAGCAGTGCAAGAGTAAGATTTTTGTAAAACATGAGCAATCAAAGACTCCTTTTTTGTCATTTCTATTTAATTCAACTGTTGAAAACTAATTCTGTAAATAATAAAGACAACTCTCCACTGGTTTTCTGAAACTCATGAAACTTAATTTGTGCAATCTTTTCATGCTCAAGAGCAGCCTTTAAATCATGCTCTCCTTAGAGCTATCATTACTGATGCTGATGCTGAAAACAAGATATCTTAACATAACACAGTGCTAGAATAAATTGGGCTGTACAGGTCCTGCGTACAGTGTTGAAGGGGTGAGGAGAGTATGTCTGAAAGAGAGTGCGTAAAGGCAGAACAATGTTTGACAAGCTGAAAATGGAGGAAACCTCAGGGGGATGTTCTTTCTAATGTCTTGGATCAATTAATCCAAAACCCAGAGTAAACAGAAACTATCTGTTTGTTGGGGTGGAATCACTGGACAATCTAGTGGTTAGAGGTATGAATCCCATTGCCTGTAGGCTACCATCTCAAGCCTACAACCCTAAAGATAGAAAACCACTTCTAAATTATTTCTCTGGCCTATGTAAAATGTTGGTTTTGTCCCTTTCCCTCCTTGGCTATAAATACAGTATTCATAGTATCAAATTTGAACCAAACCTGTAAAATTCAGGACCACAGCTGTGTGTTCATTTCTGGTTATTAGCTGGAATGGGAAATGTTGAAATAACTAGGAAAGATATAACTGTGATTGGAAGTAAAAAGAATGAAAATCACATGTGAAAGGATTAAAATAGACTTTGAATGACTATCCAAATGACTAATAGTTCACATACCATCTGCTGTTAATTTTGTTATTGCTTTGTACAGGGACAAGGGAAAAGAATCTTCCCCTCCACTAGTGAATTTTGCTTAATTTGAATTAGACAATGATAGCATTTATATTATCTCTTAAGTAGTTGCATTTGGGATATTTTAAATCAGTCTATCTGAGATGCTTTTATAAAGCTCTATTTTGTCCTTAAAGCCTTTGGGCCACTCAATGGCAATACTGCAAAGCAAGACAGAGAAGATATCCCTGCCTTTCAAGGTGAATAGCAGGCTTGAGTGTGGCCATGTTGTTCCCCATGATTCTGCTTTCTCTCCGTATTGTTGGCTGCTAGTCCATCTGTAGAGCAACCTCAGGGTGAGCATATCATTTTTAAGAGTATTTGACAGAGAAAATTATGTGGTGGGCTGTGCTGTAGTATGTTTGCTTTTCCACCGCTGATCTGTCCAGATGATGTGAGATTTTTGGACCTATAGTAAGATACCAAGTACACTTGGGCTCTTCTATTGCAGAGGCATGCAGAACTGTCTGTCTGCATCATGCCTGCACAACAGGTGAGTCTGTTTTTTAGAATAATCTTAAACGTGGATTTAATTGACAGTCAAAATCCCCCAAGGCATAAAGGTATTGATGCAGTTAGGGTGCAAAAATTTACTCTTTATGAATAAGGAAATCAGTGGAGGCAAAGGAAAGAGTCATGTAGGACTTCTAAATCATGTTACAGCAAGTAGATCTTGCACATTCTAACATCTTCCAAAGAGAAATGCTGACTGAGTTCCTTAAGCGTAGCAGTTATTGAGGTCGCCATGAAGTAGAAACCAAGGCAGTAAATGGATATTGAAAAGGGAATAAAAAGGATAAAGTGCACATGCTGAAGTAGGTGTACAGGACAGCATGAAAATGTATCAGGTTATAGAAGATGCAAGAATAATGCTTCGTTTGAATTAGCTAGCAGTTTTCAAGCAAAAATTTCCGGGGATTGAGGCCAGCCATGTACGTATCCTTCCAAACCCAGCACCTTTAGAGCTGTCACAAGTCACCTAACCTTACAATAAAATGTTGCGTGTTTTGCAGTTTGTCATTCATCCAGCTTTTTTATCACTCATACAATCTTGTTTACAAAAATTTCAGGCACTGTGTTGCAGAAAGGCAAGGACTTAACATGTAATGTGCTTCTGAATCATCACAGAAATACCTTTTTTTTGCCCAACTCCATTGATATACTCTCAACCCAAAGTAATTAAGTAGATTAAAATATTTATATGACTTGCTAGGATCTAGATATTTTTAAAGGTCTAGATTATATTATTTTGAAACAGCAGCTTGATCTGACACAGAAAGCCAGATATTCTCTTAATAATTACATCAGTATCACAGCAGCTCTGCTTTAATTAAATCTTCACAATTAGACAGGCTTGTTATTGTATGTCATTAGTCTTCTTAATACCATTTTACCTATTATCACCTCATTTTCAAGCACGCATCTGTCAGAGGGAAGCTGCTTTTCCACCTCACTTCATTGCTTACTGATTTACACCTAAAAGGCTTTAGGCAGTTATGTTAACAATTATGAATTGTCTTGGCGAAAGTCTAAGGAATGGAAAAAAATGCACTGGTGCATTGAGCTGAATATAAACATGAAGAATAGATTCTGGAATTTGGTAAGCTTTTTCCTTTCGGGGTTTGCATAGACATTTGGCTTAATTCTTTCAGAAATGTCCCTTCCAGGAGATATCTCGGTACAAATTCTTCACTCAGTTTGCTTTCTGAACACAAGGGATGCAGTGAAATTGTCACATTCATTGGCTAGAATGGTAGCTGAGCGTCAGTGTTTTTTCAGATTTTACATCTCTGAAAAATCAGTTAACGTATTTAATAAAAATATTAAAAAAATCTATGGTACTTTGATTTTGACCATATCAAATATTATGCAACCCTTTATTTGTGCTAATGTTTGATAATCAGCATGTGCACAACTTTAAGATATGTTTGTGGTGTGAAAACTGGACAGAGTTATTGTTCAGCCTGACCCTACATCCTTTGGGTTTTATGATCTTCCAGTAAAGTTCATGGCAAAATTACAACGCCAGTTATAGAATCATAGGATCGTAGAATGGTTCGTCACTACAGGTCCTGGTAAAAAGTCTCTCTCCGTCTTTCTTATAAGCCCCCTTTATATATTGAAAGGCCGCAATAAGGTCTCTCCAGAGCCTTCCCTTCTTCAGGCTCCACAACCCAACCCTCTAAGCCTTTCTTCATAGGAGAGGCACAATTGTGCAACAGTGCTCTCATTTTATTGTAGCTGTCTTCAAATAATGGAACAAAATAGCAATCCAGAACCCCCTAAGCAAAGTGCTGATAACTGCTTTCCCACTTGAAAATCTGTAGATCTTATTTCCCCTTGTGCAGGAAGAGTTTCTTTGGGTTTATCTCTCCTCTTGCACGCCATCTGTGGGTAGAATTAAGTAGCACGTTTTTTTTTCTGATGGACAGAGCTATGCATTGGTCTCATCCCAGCCTGTTTTCTGCTGTCCTGTTAGTTAGCAGGTCCTTGGTCTTCTCCTTGGGCAAGTGAAGAGATACATCTGTGGGGTGTAGGACCCACATACAGGTGACCTCCAGGATGGTAAGATACACAAACTTCCTGTCACATGTTAAGGGAATTCATTATCAGCTATTGTCCATCTTTCAAGATCAAGCTGGGAGTATAGATCTGCAGAAGCTCTTTTAATGGCATCAGAAGAGGAGAATAGTGTTTTCCCAGAATTTAGCTTTTCAGAATACTTTACTGTATGCTTTCATACTACTATTCCAGCTTGTTGTGATCTTGGATTTTCTGATGTTTCAGTATATACTACACAATATGCCATATCCTTCAGAGAGTGAGTTAACAACTGTGATTATGAAATCTCTGTTTGTATGTAATATGACACATGCAGATTTAATGGAATGGAGAAAGTAATGAAAGTAATTTAAAGCCCAGTTCCATAATGAATATTTAAGAAAAAAACCAAAACTCATCCTTTCTCTTTGACTCCGAAAGATTTACTTTTCTATATAATTTTTTAAAACTTCCTCCATCTGAGAAGTTTTAAATCAAGAGAGATTAAACAACACAGCATTATAGCCTCTGTTAAAAGTTAAGGTCTTTTCTATGTGCGTAAATAACACTTGCCCAATGCTCTAGAGCCATGTTTTAACTATTGTAAAGAACAGGGTCTTCCAAGAAATCTATACAATTTAAACAGACAATTTCTGCAAGATCTACCTATGCTGTTAAGAAAAGTCATGATAGATCACCATCTGGAAACCCACATCAATAGCCAACTCAATAAACAAACACCATCTGTGTATCAGCTCTTCAGATTGGTAGTCTCTGACTAAAAAGATTATTAGTGGTCCACCATATTTACACAACACCTGAGATATATTACATTATTTAGCAAAAAAAAAAAACAGGGGAAAAGAAAAGAAATAATAGCTTGCTTTTTCATTTTTACAGTATTGATGGAGGCCAGTCCCTGTCTCGTTTCATTAAATTGTAAACTCTCATTTTTCCAAATTCAATCTTTTTGTTTATAAGAGAAGAACATTTACAAAATACATTTTTTTGCCTTTCTCTTTTAAACAGGCACTTGGCAGGCTGAAAAGACATTTCTAAACCCCAGAAACCCAACTGTGTGAAGAATAATAGAACAGACAAGTAATACACCCATGAGAACAACGCTTAAAATTTAAAAAGCTGACAGAACACGTACTACAATGACCTGGGCAGGTGTCATGATAAGTACAAGGAAACCAGAGTATAAATATGAAACACAGCTTCTTTTTTTTTTTCTTTTCAAGTCATACATTATTAAGCAAATAAAATTATGGGGGGAAAAAAAAATCAAGAAAAATAGAGGCCGTTTTTGGTCTCCAGCAAAGCTTCATCAGGTTTACTCCCTGTTCCACTTCCACCACAGGTTTTAGGTGTATGTTAAGAACTGTCACTTCAGTCTTTAAGAATGTACTTCTTTTTTAACTGATAAAACTTAAATTCAAGGGGATTTGAATGCTGTGGTATTAATTAGTGCCTCTGTCATATCAGAATAAACCTGGAGACTCCCAGCTGATCAACGAAAATGCTGATCGTTTTTCAAAGGCAAGATTTGGGCCTTTCTTACATCTCTTTCTTGGATTTCTTCCTCTTTTAAATTTGAAACATAGTTGTAAAAATACAATTTTGCTTCTTTTTCTATCCAGTGTAAGAAGGAATAGGGAAACCATTAATACGTTAAATAAAGCTCTTAAAAATAAACAAACAAATCTCATTGCAACTAAAAAAATTCTACAGGGAAGAAATGAGAAAACTAGAGAGAAACTCCATGGAGAGAAGCTCCATAACATTTTAAAGCTCCACAAAGTCATAAAACTCCATAAAATGAAAAAAAAAAGAAAATATTTTTATTGTTAGTTGCAGACATTACATAATTTGCCATTCATTTGCCAGCAGTAGTGAAAAATACACTGGCATTCTAGTAGTCAGTTTGTCAAAGTGACCTTTTTTAATGTCACATGTCACAGAATTTCATGTCACACTAAGACAACATGACAGGACAGAGCCAAGCTTTTCTAATGTTTCCCCTTCACCTTCTCAAAAATGCTTGCATCCTAAAGA
This sequence comes from Calonectris borealis, assembly GCF_964195595.1. Taxonomy (NCBI): domain Eukaryota; kingdom Metazoa; phylum Chordata; class Aves; order Procellariiformes; family Procellariidae; genus Calonectris; species Calonectris borealis. Next base: position 120,644,142 of record NC_134312.1, on the reverse strand, counting down.
AGAAGGTATGGTATATTCATTGCTTGATGATTCAACGACCACTCTAAAGAGAAAGGTCACACAGCAAAACATCTTGTGTGTTATAATTTTTTGTAAAAAGAAGCACTATAAAATTGAAATAAACTGGCAAAACAGTTGTGGTGCTTTAACATTAGGTGACAAGAACAAACTTGAAATGTCAGAGCTGGTTTAGAATGTCACTCAGATGCTTTATGCAGTTATCACTGAACATCTAACAAATACAAACTAAATGAAAATGCCCTATTCCAGCTCCAGTTTTCAGTTGGTGACTGTGAGAGCACAGAAGGACATGGATTATGCAAAGAACAGATTCATTTTCAGAGACACACAATATGGCTAACTTTATCATAAAATGTGGAAATCATCTTTCATGTGTATTGACATTGAATAGATTACAGATATACAAATTATAAGAATTTCCATTTATGATTTTTCAGTTCTTTTTGTTGTTGTTTTATTTAAAATAGTAGGACTGAAACTATGACATGAAGAAGATCCTTGATTTGGTACGTAATTTTTCACGTTATTCACCTCAACGTAAATGCGCAGCAGAACACAGTTAAAATGAATAAAGTTATAATAGATTTTTCCTGTTCTAAATGTAAGAGGCAGATGGTCATTTTTATCCATGATTATACCTATACCACTAGGACTACACCACATGTATGACCAGTTCTTTAATTAGTGTAAATGAGGTTCATAATTCACACATAGATGCATATTATACTTGTGTTGTCAAATGTCTGGATATAAACAGGTACAGCAATGATAGCATACTTAATATAGTTTGCTACTCTTTTCTAAACTTAACTTGTACTATTAAATGAATTTTTCCCACCAAGAAGAAAACTCAGCCCTGTCCACGTAAAAAACAAGGGAATACTTTTAAAGACTAGTTTTCAAAGAAAACAAGACTTATCTGATCTTGTTGCTGGTATTTCCATCTGTGCCTGTACCCTTCTAGCTCTCCCTCCCAGGCCCAGGAGCTTTTGAACCTGCTGAGCAATAGGTTCTGCTACATGTGTCAAATACAAATGCCTCCAGGAACGTTATACATTCCCACAAGTTTTGAGGAAATACAAACAGAAGCCATACCCAGTGTTCCTGGTGAGGGGATGAATACACCGTGGGTTCAACTCTCACTAGACTCCCAAGGACCTGAATGGGAGATGATTGCTGTGAATAGCCCAATGGTGGAAGAGCTTCAGTCAATACTGATGCTCTATTACGCACCAGAGAAGCCAGCACGAGTAAGAAAACTGGTTTCATTAGTTTTGCTGCTCACGTTACAAATTGTCCACTCTGGGACTGGGTATATTTTCTACTTCACGTATAAAATACTTCTCTTCTTTTCCTCCATTAAAACCAGAAAGGCAAGATTCTCAGATAATTTAAATTACCAGCAGCAACTTCTTATTGAAAATCTGGATCTTGATCTTTTCTCTGGAAGGGTTTGAGTTCAAGTCCATGTTCCTTAAATGCCTTAAAGGATTATGTAGTTGTAGGAACCCTTCCCTTAGACACGGTATTATGTTCTTTGAGGGCGGAGGCAGAGCAGACTTTCATTCCTGTGGGCTTGAATAAAAGCAAGAAGATGAGTCTCATCCCAACTATGTATCATACAATGAGGCAGGGAAGGCTGAGCATCACTTTCCGGAGGCATGGACAACTCAGAGGCAGTACAGGAGGAACCCAGAGAGCAGGAAATACCTGGGTGGCAACTGCTTGTTAACCAGACTGTCAGAGGAGCTGGACATGGCCTCTGTACCTCAATGATCCTAACTGATCCAATGGCAGGAATAAAACAACAACAAAATAATAAAGTAAACCTAGCATGTAATTTATCTTTCCTCTGATTCTACTTGTTTTGTGTTTTATTTGTTTGGAAAGCCCTCTGCTGATACATGTCTTAATTAAAGCTTGTGGAAGTCAGGCTCTTATGATCTTGATGCTAGAGGAGAAAATTGGAGCCCAGTAGTTGTTAATATGAATAGAGTGTACAACTAGCAAAAAAGCATAGAATTTTCAAGTTCAGTATTAGCTCAATAAATTAATTGTATATAGCATTGGTTTGGCTGGAAGGGACCTTTAAAGATCATCTAGTCTAACCCCCACCTTCTTTTCACTAGTTCTTTGAAATTGTCATTCTCTGTTCCCTGTATCTGCTATCACTTCTCTTCCCACATAGCATTTTGGGATGTTTACAAATGCTTAAACATTGCCAGAGCAGAAGCATGGAAATGTTTTTAAATCATAACAACTGGCTTCCAGCTGATTTGCAAGGAGGGGTGCCTTCCTACATGTTTATCCTTATTCATCCTGTAATTATGGCAAACTAACTATAGGAGCTTTAAAAAGCACCAGAAAGAACCCTTTGCATGTGTAGCAAATAATTTCCAGGCTTTAAAGGGAGTAGATTAAATGATCTTGATTGGAATTTGAACTCTGATATGGTAGTTTACAATGAAAAACTCAGAAATATAGTGAATTTGGGTAGTTTTATGAGTTGAGTAATTGCCCTTATTTGAACTAGGCTTGGCTAGATACAGTTTTTAAAACATGTACTTTGGTTTTCTACGTTTTCCCTTTTGTATCTGCATTTCAGTATAGATTCTGGTTTATTTCAAAATCAATGGTACACTCTGGGGAAACAGAAAAGCCATTGTGTTTTTAAAAATTTGCACCAAATTGAAATTATTCAGCAATGGTTCAGCAAGAAGTCACAGAAGGCCGGATCTGCTTTTAAAAATTTGATTTCGGGAATAGATGTGCTAGGATCCTGAAGGCAAATCTCAGTGATTGACTGATCTCAGTCCATTGGATGCCACAGTCTGAGCTGCAGATGAGAAAAGACTGGTGGTAGTGATTGCCAGGAATATCTTCTCGATATTTTTTTTTTTCTGTGCTGGTAACAGTGAACAGAAAAGCTAATATAATTTAATAGTTTGAGTGTCCACAGGTATGTTTTCTCTGGAATTTCATGCCTGTCAGGACCATCAAGAAACTGTTCCAGCAATTTTTTATCACACCCTTTGCAGATGGTCATGCTCTGAGTATGGATATCTATAGGACAGATTGCAGAAATACCATTTAAAAATATGTATTTACATGAGTGCCTGTAATGAGTTCACACATTCAAACAATGCCTCTCCCTGTTCGTTTTCATCAGGTCCTCAGAGCAGGTACTAAATAAGTCTTGTTTTCCACCACCACTAGTTCGGTGAAAACTTGCCCTTGAAAGATGAGCAAACTAAGCACTAAATCAGTCAACCCCAACAGCCATGGCAGCCCGAAGCAGTACTGAAAAGGAATTTGTAACCTTTTATGCAGAAGCCCAACTCTAATTGAGAGTTAGATTTGCAAGTTCAGGGCTTGATTATAGCCTTGGCTGCTCTTATAAGAACCAGTTGCAGATACAGCCTGACCAGTGTCCTCACACCTGTGCCTAGTGAGAAGGGTCCAACTTTCCCTGCTAATTCAGCTTTGCTGTGCTCATCTAAGTCTCAGCTGCCTCAGGACTTGGATATTGTACTTCCCTTGAGTGGGACCTGGGATCTCAAATGGCTGCCGGAGGGATAGCGTCCTGCTTGCAGGCGATTTACCAGGTGGGGAAAATGCAATGTCAGGTTTTCCAGTTTTTGTGTCAGTCCCCAGTCTGTTTCTGGATTGTGCTGTTTCTCATGCATCACAGTTAAATCATTCATTTCTTGGTGATACCAGCTCAGTTGCGATTCACTGAAGAGTGTAAGGCTTTTGATTATAAAGAGGTGTAAACTGCTGATAGGATCTTATCAGTGAGTACTCCTCATCTTCCCTCATTGTTTGAACATTAGATGGATATATTGGCATTGCAATTTATAAAGCTCATATTTTCCTTGGCAGATTTCTGAGTTTGGACAAGGGGGAGCTAGAAAATGAAGGTGAGCTCAGACAGTATCTTACAACATGTCTGGGATTCTTACTAGGACAATCTGTGCAGCTGTAAAACTTGTGATAGAAATCAGAATAAAAAAACCATAGTATGTTTTTGCATTGAGTCTTGTGAAATCACTTTTTGGCCAATAATAACCTCACCATACTCTGGGGGAATCTGTGGATCTATTTTCCTTTAGCCACAAGTGATAGGCTAATATTTTGACTGCTACCTGACAAAACTCTTTTTCTTACAAGTGTTAAAACTTCAGACATGAAAGCAACCTTTTTGGTACTGCATAAGCAGAGTTTCATGAAATACGTGTATACTATTTCATTTCTCTGTAACAAAAGCATTTCCCAAATAACAGTGATGTGCGAAGAAGCAATGCACTGATTTCTGCATTGTTGTTTTGAGTAATGATATCCAGTAATTCCTTGGTGGCTGAGGCTCTGCTTCAGTCCTTGGTAAGGGAGTTTTATGCTCCAAGTTTGAGAATGACAACAAGACTTCTAGTCTCCCAGGCAAAAGAGCTCAAAGCAGTCACTCCTTTGTGTATTGGTGTAGCTTGGAGGAAGCTTTAGGCATGTCAGTAAAGCAAGGAGAATTGAATTATGCTGCCTTGAAGATGAGGGACCTGAATCACAAGAAGTGACTAGTGGTAGAAGGAAGGGGCAGATGAACTGGGAGCGTGCTGAAACAGGCCTTGAGGCAGCAGGGGAGGAGGCAGGAATAAGGAGGGTCAGTGCACCGCCACGGTTTCCCTGCAAGTGGTCTCCCTGCACACCCCAACGTGATGATTGGCAGCATCCAGCAATTATTCTTCAGCATAGGTTATGAATGGCCACTCCTTTGCATTAAGTCTAAAGGGGACCCAAAATACATGAGCATTATGGTCCTGGTCCCAAAGACCCTAAAATGTAAACAGACTGTACTAATATTGCTCAGCCATGAAGCACAGCTGCATATAAGAATTCTAATTTTCCATGACACAAACTCAAATTGTTGGAAACAAATTCATGCTTTGTCACTTTAGTATTTTAATTCTACAAGTGACATGAAAACAGTACTCACTCGTTATAACATAACTTGCACTGTAAGCAATCAAATATTTTTTGATATAAAATGTGACAAAAAATATGGTGCTGAAATTACACTGTAAATTTTGAACATTATTGTGATCTTTGTTTTCCTCCAAAGGTATTTGGATTCTTGTTTTGGCTTATTGCTACTTTACAGAGGAAAATCAAACTAAAAATCACATGCATTTCTTCCAGTCCCAAATTTTAGAAGTATTTTGGCTAAGGGAAAGAGAGTTCAGAATCAAAGGAAAAAAAAGTTCATTTACTCCTTACTTTTTGTACATGCATATATATAGGAATTTTTACTTAAACAGCTGAAAGGCTGTACTGTACTTCATGTGCCCTTCCTCTTTCTCAAGCTTTTAGACTTGCAACCATTTGTGAGAGGCAGCGTGATGTCATTATAATCACAGAACAATTTTCTTCCTACTGGAAAGAAACACATTGTTCCCCCTCAGTGAAAGAAAATTGAAGCTTTCAATGTTGCAAGTAAAACAAAATACATTTAAGTTGCTATTTATCCTTAATTACTGTAGATCTCTGAGAAGCAAGCAAGAGATGTTGCATTTCAAAAGCAAATATCTTTCCTTAGTCTTTGTTCTATTAAAAACTGTAGTTTTGGTTTTGCTCCTTCCCACCATCTGCACTGGGGTTGTGTGTGTTTGTGTGCATGTGTGTGGATTTTTTTGTGATCCAGGCAGCACCAAGATAGCACCTGGGGCTGTTTCAGATAACAGGATTGACTGTTTCCTGAATGTTTGTGGGTCAGGTATTTGTCATACCTGAAGTACCGTAACTACCTGGGGTGACACACAGTGTCTCATCAGCATTCGGAGCCAGTGCTGAAGTGGAAGAAGGAAGGGGCATGGGGGGGAAATCACTCAGAAGTAAGACAAGATAAAAGGAGCATGCTGAGAAGACAAGACAGTTGTTTCCTAATTGAGCTGGGGAGGGAAATTCAATGGCCTGTGGCACGCTCCCTCTGATCCATCCTTCCTTCGCACGGAGGGATGAAGCTGTACCTGGTAAGTTGTCAGCTCTGTGATAATACGTAAGAACAGTCACAGATGTCTTACATTGCAGGTGGTTAAAAAATACTATCATCCTCCTTTGCAACATTTGCTATGCAAGCACAAGTGCTCGATAAGAGTTTTACATATGCTATGAACTTTCTGTCTGAGAAGGTTAGTTCCTTCCTCAAAGCAGGACAGTTTTTGCATGCTGTGTACAGCATATGAGGTGTGAGGGATTGCATCTCTCCTTCTCATGGGGTAGGTGAATGTTCTGAGGAAAATTGAGAGCTTAGCTGTTGAAATGGTGATCTTGCTTTGGCTGTAGGTTAACTCTATGGTTTCCTAACGGCTGTCTGAACGGGAGGTCCAAGTCGGGGTGAACCAGCTGAGACTGAAACACAGTCCATGGTCTCTCATGTAGTCCTTGCTAGAGCAAGTACTTCTTCATCCAGCGCGGGCACGTGCGATGTGGTCGCCATTCCTCGGCAAAGCACAGCTTTAGCGCCTCCAGTTTATGATATTGTAGCTGTACTGTATTGTATTCTTAGGATATGCTCTCCTTGGGCATAAATTTATTGTTGGCCACTGAGAGGCTTTCCGCTGCTGTGAAAATCAGTGTCCTGCCTCCAGCATGAGGCAAGCTGCCTTGGCTACAAACTGCACCTCTGAGGAAAGGTTAGATTTTTTTTCTAGATGGTGCTCAAGAAGTTCTCCATTTTTTTTAGGTGGATGAATGATCTAGAACCTACTGATTTGACTTGCTTGACTTTAAAAAGAGATTGGAGAGCTGTGTGTAACTTCCTCATTACTAAATTAACGTAACTATTCATTGCCTGTGAACCTGATTACTTGCTCTCTGGCTGTAAAGAGAGATCATCAAACTGGGAATACATGTTTCTTTGTGGCTGAAATTAATTTCAGCTCCATAAACACAGAACCTAGTGTTACTTGAACATAGCACCTGCTTCCTTACTCTTTTGTAATGGCTTTATTATGGCTTTTCTAGGCTGTAGGGAGTGCATGGGCACCTAATGCTGTATGGTGCAGATGAAGATTAAGAACTTGCTGCATAAGAAGGGAGGGCTTTAGACCTGAAAGACAGTGTGCATGAAAATAGACTGGCTAAAAAGTTTTTTCAAAGGAGGAAATAAGGCTTATTGTCTGCAGAAATTAAAACCTTCTTACAGTAAAGACCCAGCAGTGCTGAGCTTACTCTGAAATGCAAAACCTGCAGGAAACACTGAACAGTAGGCAGTTAGGACCTCAGTGGAAATAGCTTTCAGTCTCTATTCTGAGAGTGGCCATATTAGTTAAATCTATAATATGCTTTGTACAAACCAAAAAGAAGCATGCTGTACCTTAGCCAGGACAACAGAGTGACTAGTTTTACATGAAGTGTCAAATTAGCTTTAGTGTGTCTGAATTTTACCTCTGGGGAAAATGTGCTGCAATTGCAAGCTAGTAGGGCACAGGTCATCTTGTGTGTATTCATAACGACACAGGGCTGCTGCTCTGAAATGTAATGCAATATGCTCATATTTTTGTACTTGCTGTGAGATACTAAGTTTACCAAATGTACCTGTCTTCAAAGAAAATAAATACTTTAGCTTGTCAAAAATGCTAAGTTTGTATAGATGCTGGGGTGCAAAATTTATGATAGCAGAATTCAGATTTAAGATAAAGAACTAGAAGTATTGAATACAAAAGCATGTATTCTCTTGGACCACATAAATAAAAGACATATGTGATACTATTTTGTTTAAATGCAGAAAGCAAAATATGCCTTGATTACTGCATAGCATTGATTTATTTTGACTGCATTGTATTCAAATTCTGCAAAATTCCCATGGAATTTAAGGGTCATTTGTTCGTGCCTTGTTTGTAGGAAGTTTTGTGTAGTTAAACAAATGGTTTGCAAAATAATCTATCATGAGATTTGCTTCAGTTTGTCACAATGTCTCTAACATTTCTGTGTTACTGAAAATAATATAATGTCTACAAGACAACTGCACAGAATTAGCTGTTTAAATCAGGTTCATGTTTTAATCCCTTAGAACAGGTAAGAAGGCAAGACAGATCAGTCAAGCCACAGAAACATAACACGAATAAATTTCCAATTTAAAAAGACATGAAGTACTTTGAATTGTATTTTAAAGGGTCTTTGGAAAATAACTGTTTTGTAATTACAAGCTCAAAACTGCTCAAAATAGTTAAATGACATTTTCTTTCTTTTCTTCTTCCCCCCCCCCCCCCCCCCCTCCACTTTTTCCCTTGGACTTATAGCTACAGCCCTTTTCTTGAAACATAGCTAAAACATAGGAGTTCCACAATCATCCCCACCTTACAAAAGCTATCTGTTTTTAACTGCTTCCAGCACGGTGCACCTGCAATTGCAGCATCGCTCTTCGCTTTTGGGTTTTTGTTGCTTTAGGTTTTGGTGGGAAGTGAGAAGAAGAGGGAATAAACATGCTATGTTTTATTATTGTCTCAAAACAAGCCTGCAGACCAGGCTTCATTAGGAAGCAAGGAGGTTGAAAAGAGCTGGCTGCAGCAAGTTACTTGTTGCCTAGTGACACCATCAGACCTATAAACTCAGGCTTAACTCCAGTTCTTTTAACCCTCTAGTGTCCAGAAGCTGCATTTTATTACTGGGCAATTCTTGTTTTGACCAGTAAAGAAGCTGCTTTTTTAATAAAAACAGTACTGTACCACTAGATGCCAGTAAAAATCAGAGAGAGAGGGATGGACAGCTTGCAAGTGAAATTAAAAAATAGTTAGTTCTTTAATGTAAGACTGAGATGATTGTTTATGACCTCGTCCAGCACAACTGAACCTGGAAATGCCGTAGAAATGTAACATGTAAATACAAGTGTGAAGCTGGTTTTGCAAACAACATCCTGTCAATGAAAGATGAAGGGAGCATCCTCTCCTAGGCTCCAGCTTGACTCCTGATAACTGATAGTACATGTTTCTCTCCTAGTCATTTAAGTGATACATTGTTTTCAGTAGTTTTGTGGCTTGGTCATAATGTGCCCATTGTTGATGAGGCAAAAGGCAAAATTCCTTTTTCTTTTGTAGAAGCTAGAAAACTTACTCAAACCCCATCTAATTAACGCGTGAGATGTCCATTTGCTGACAATTGCCAGGGGAAGGTTACAAGGCAGAGGTGTTGTATCTATGCTTCATAAAGACATCAGTATTTTTATAGGATGTGCTTTCATATCAGAATGACTTAAATAACTTCAGGTTTTGGTATTTTTTCCTGTTGATTTAGTTTCAGTTTTTCTACGAAACTGTATTTGGAGAGATTGTAGAACATTTAGAAACACAGCAAAAAGTTCATAGCTCAACTGTTGTCTTTCCCCAAACAAGTATCTTTGAAAGTGATTTTTAGCACTACTGTTGCAGCAGTTAGATTTGGAAATTCTTTAAATCTGAAATACAAAATCACACTGTTAGTGTAAGTGAAGTCTTTCAATCAGTATTGGCAAAAGCAATGAGACTTGGAAAAATCTCTCTTCTTTTGGAAGAATACACAGTAGATGCATATAACAAAATGCAAAATTAGGGGTCAAAGGTAGAGAAATGTACTGATTGGGATTCCCTTTTACCAATCTGTTTCTGTTTCCTATAGAATATCTGAGTTATTCTATTACTCTTTGCTTTAAGGCAGTTGGCAATGAGGAACTCAGAGGCCACATGCCCTCAGTACCTACAGTGATGTTAATCTCTGCCCTCCACCACCTTGCTTGAGCCTCCTCCTGCAGGCTCCTTTGCCCTGAAGTGCTTTTTCCCTCTCCCGAGGACTTTGCTCCCCACATGGCTCTCCACTAATTACCATTCTCCACCATTTCTTGCTCAGCACTTAAACAGAAAAAAGGTTTCTGAGCTTGCTCACAGGATGGATGTGCATGAAATGAAAAACCTTTCCAAGGCCTTCTGTGGACCAGAGGAGCTTTCAGGTGTTCAGATATAATATATATAATCTGCATTTGGGTAGAAATAATTTGCAACTGGGTAGAAAGGACGGGGTTGCTGTTTTATTTCTTGTTTTGCTTTGTTCTCCTGAAAACTTCTTTCCCCCATAGGTTTACTTGGGAAGAGGGGGGTTGCACTGGCTTTCCAAAGTACAGAGAGGTGATTTTCTGGCCCCTACCGTACTGCTGGAAATTGCACAGCTGCCATGGTTTAACCCCATCCAGCAACTAAGCACCATCCAGCTGCTCACTCACTCTCCGCCCTGGTGGGATGGGGGAGAGAATCGGAAGAGTAAAAGTCAGAAAATTCGTGGGTTGAAATAAAGACAGTTTAATAGGGAAAGCAAAAGCCGCGCACGCAAGCAAAGCAAGACAAGGAATTAATTCACTACTTCCCATCGGCAGGTAGGGGTTCAGCCATCTCCGAGAAAGCAGGGCTCCATCACATGTAGCGGTTACTTGGGAAGACAAAATGCCATCACTCCGAACGTCCCCCCCTTCCTTCTTCTTCCCCCAGCTTTACATGCATGATATCGTATAGTATGGAATACCACGTTGACCAGTTTGGGCCAGCTGTCCTGGCAGAGCATGGGAAGCTGAAAAGTCCTTGACTATACAAACACTACTTAGCAACAACTAAAACAGCAGCGTGTTATCGACATTATTCTCATAGTAAATCCAAAACACAGCATTATACCAGCTACTAGGAAGAAAATTAACTCTATCCCAGCTGAAACCAGGACAACAGCTGAATTACACTGGTACTGTGCCAGAGTTAAAAAGCCTCTGCTTCACACGCCGGCTCAGATCTGGAAGATACACAGTGGCATTGATTTGGTGATATAGCTGATATAACAAGCACAGGTTGGACATAGTTAACTTTGGAAAACTTAAGCTGAGAGCAATAGGGAAGACAAATTTTTGAACCCACCCCAAACCTGACTGGGGGTGTGAAAATCCAAAGTTTTGGCCTAGGTTCGTTGCAAAATGAAATATTTCTCAGACTATGTTTTTATAGAATTACCTGACCCAAGGGCTCTGAGCCTTCTGTAACCCACTGTATTTCAAACAGATGCAGGTCAGATAGTAACTAATGGAAATTAAACATGAAAGAAGAGATAAACTGAAGCTTCTGCTTCATGAATTTTATTTTCTGCTTTTGTAGCCTGTTCTTTTTTGGTAGCGGCTGGTTAGCAATTAAAATGTGATTAGCATATAATGGTAACTGTTAATGTGGAAGTACTGAAATTCTCTGTCCTGGTAATTGCTTTCTCATTAGCAGCAAGAATTATTGTGTGTTTTAACTGCTAGCCAAAGCTTACAAGCCATGGAACGCTGAAGTTTCCTTTGAATTCGTGGAAACTGGTGATTTCTGTGTCACAGGATTTGGACCTACAGAAGGAGTAAAAATGCTTTTCAGTGACGAACAGGCAGCCATTAGAGAGGAGAAGTGAAGACAGTTTCTAGGCTTCTGATGGGACAAGGCCATTCAACTCCATAAGGGATAATGTTCCAGTAAAATAGATTATTTTTTTTGTAACTCCAGAAATCCCGTGACTTGAAGACATCGGATAGCCTAGGTTGCTAGACATCCAGAAAGTCAGTAGAGTACCATCCAAAGCACAGAGAATAGTAGGTAGAAGTTGTATTTCCAAAAGACAGATGGAAGCATTAGTATTGTTATGCGAAGCAATGTACAATTTCATTTGGAGTATTTTCTTCACGGCTGGTCATCAACAGAGGTAAATTCACACTGGAATATGTGTAGAGAAGGCCTACTGACAGGACTTAGGGATGAAGAAAATTTCTTAGGAAACAATGCTAAAAGAATGTGGTTGGTTTAATTAATTAGAATAAATATGCCAGGGAAGGGGGAAATACCATTGCCTTTTCTAAAGAGAGTAATGTGAAAACATCAGGGCGAGTGAAAAGCTGTTTAAGGTAAAGGAAGGCATCAATATAAATTGATCCCAAACACATTTAGCCTCGAAACTGGAGGAAAGCTTCCAGGCATCAGCAGAAGCAAAGTTCTGAAACAGCCTTTCAAGAGAAAGCAGTGTGGACGTGAAAGAGATCTGTATGGTGCTTCCTCGGTCTATAAAAAAAGATTATATGTTGAGTTTGCTTACTAAAGCAGAAGCCAGTGATGAGTTACACAAGAAAGTCCCTTCAACTTCCACTTTCTTCTGAATAATCTTTAAGGAACTGTTGTGTGAACTGAATGGAAGTCTACTGTAAGGTGATCAAAGGTATTTCAGATTAAATAACACATTTTCTTTATTTTAACTGCGAGAGAGAACATGGTAAAGATTCAAGAGAGAAATTACTAGTTAAAATAATGGAAAGAGTTGGAAACTCGATACACGCAGATTATCATTTAATAAGTAAAATCTACAGCTGTTGCAAATTTAAGATATCACTTAAATGTTTCCATCTTGAGATGGTTTTCTAAAGGATTTACTGACATGTATTATAGCTTTATATGTTAAAAAACCCAAGTTATTAGTCAGGTAATTTCAATATTTAACTATGATTTTCCAATTAGGTATTTTGCTCTTTGTCATGATTATTTTCCCCCTTTCCTTGGCTACATGAAACATTTATTTGAAATAGGAAATAATTTTTATGTCCTAGAAAAACTGAAATTTAAAGTTTCTTCTCTCATCCTATAGTAAGATATCCATAGGACATATATATGAATCTAAACTGGGTTGGTTTGTGTGTGTGTCATCCCAAGTTTTCCCCCCACAATGTTTAAAAAGATTACTACAGTTATCTTAGTTTTTAAAATGAAATAGTATTTTGAAGCACAAATTTTTGGTTAAAAATGGGCCATTTGGACATGTTCAGAACACCATTTTTAAGGAGGAAAAAAAAGTAAAGATTAATCCATATCAAGCTTTCAAAGTTCATTTTACAAATTAGTTTATTCCAGTGAAATACCATTTTCATTGCACAGTTGCTAACTGGCTCTATCTGTATCAGTGAACAACTCACGTTCCTCAAATAGTTCTGCCTTTTTTATTATCTGGACCATCTGCTGTGCTGTGAGCAGCTACTATTTTGAGCCTTTTCCCTTTAAGTACAAGTTTGAAATTAAATTAAGCCTTTGTAAAAGCTGAAATTATTGCCAAAGCATGTTCATAAGTGTTGATGTGCTTTTGTGGGGTTTTTTTAAAGCCTTTTCAGAAATTTCAGGCAGTAATGATAGCACATCCCTTCTAATGATAGCAGCATGAAGGACGTCCTGAACTGTCTCTGAGGATACATTTTAATAAGTTGGTTACAAATCATTTGTTAACAAAAAAAGTTAGCTGAAAATAATAAAACAAATCTTGAAAAAGTAGTGTGGTGAAAACCTATCAAGGAGTTCAGTTATTCATAGCATCATTACCATAATAAATAAAAAGCACAGAAATTAAGGTTGGGGCAGCAATTGTCAAGCATATCTGATGGCACCCAGGCATTTGCAGGCCTGCATGCCTTCCCACACAACTAGTAAATCGTCTTTCATGAAAATCTTTGATGCATGTAGTGAATGACACGTGAAGAACGCATGGAGCCCAGTGCCAGCCCTCTGCATGATCTGCCACTAGTAATACTGCTAATATCACAGCTTGTAAGGGGGAGTCTACATTGCCCAGTTTAGTGATGCATGGGAATGGGTGAGCTTGTCCAGATACTGGAAGTGTTATAGCCTTCTGAGCTTGGCACTTGGCTGGGTCTAATTTACCATCCCTCTTTTGCTCAGTACTCTTTCCAACATCTGCATGAGTTCAAGTACAGAATACTGAGCGGTGCAGACACACTCGTAGTAAACAGAAAATCTTTTTCTCCAGATGTAGAGACCAGGTGAAGATATGTTTTATAGGTGCAGTAACAGATTGACCACAATGGGTCCATTTAGGCAGAAGTGAGAATAAGATAAAAGGAATGACAGAATTCGAGCCTCTAATATAAGTCAGTTAAGTTTCAGGTTTGACACGTATTTTAGGTCAAAACTGTAAGCTAGTAACTAGATTCAGCTGTGATAAAGTAGCATCATTGTCTAATTCCCCCTAGTGTAACTAGACAAATTTTCTTATTTCAAATCCATTCGACTGGACTGGGGTTGTTCCAATAACACTAGTGACTCCGGTTGAGAACTGGGATTTAAGGTCCCTCATACCCTCATTTTAGACTACATCTTAGTGTAGATAAAACATGAACTTTACTTTTCAGATTTTGTTCCCTAATTCGGGTATAGGACTTAAAAGTCTTGATTTTTGCTACTGCTCGTTGTGTAGTCTCTTTGTGGAGTGTTTCAAATAGAGGAAAACAGCCTCTGCTCTTTCCCCTTCCTTTGCACTTTCCAGTTGCACCTAGAGGCAAAGGGGGAAAACCTGCACACCTGTTCCAGGAAATGACTGGTAGATCTGATAGTGTATGTGAAATAGCTTGGAGGTTTTGGTATAACTGTTGTAACGGGTTTTGTCGCAGAGGGTGTATCTGGATATGAATTTTAAAGTCAAATTAGTATTTGCTTTTCCTTTTATTTAATATTCCATGTTAAAGATGGTGTGGAAACTGAGGATGATGTACTAGTTTGCCTGCTTACCCTTGGAAATGTGTACTAGTGTAGCTATGCAGCACTTGTAACCACGCTCATTGTAAATCACGCTTACGGTTAATGTCCAACCCAGGGGTAAAATGATGTCAGCCGAATTGTTTTAATGAAAAGTGCTTTTTTTTTTCTGCAAGGGTTTTATTTTACTACAGGTTCCCTTCAGATTTCTTCAGTACATATATATGTGTTGATTGTCTTCTATTGATGCATGAATCTAAAACTCAGAGAAATACTGCCTGTAAATAGAGTATATCCAGCAGTTCTTCCCTTACTTGAAAGCTCGAAGATTAAAACCGTGAATTACCTAAACAATATCAACTAATGCTTCTTTTAGCTGTCTATGAGCACTGAAACATAGTGTTAATTTACCCCTCACTACTTGAAAACTTAATGCATTGTGTCTTGGTTTATTTGCCCCATTTGTGAAATTGTCATTGAATGTTTTGCAAATAAAATGCTCTGCCATTGAGATTTCAATAACTCAGTGATGCTCAAAAACATAACGTAATTTTATCTATTTTCTCGATATATAAGCCAAAAAAAAAAAAGATCCCAAGTGGGCAAAATATACTAACTAATGTGCTACTCAGTAAGACTATTTTTAATATGCATATAAGTATGTGAAACTATTTCAGCATTTGTCAGTAACACAGGGGAGATTAGTGCATTAAATTCACTATGTGCCAGGGTGTGGTTTTTTTGCTAGTATCTCAGCTCTGTTGGTGCTGTTGTCTTGCTACTCACATCTAATACTGTTGTTGGTAGTGTTATTCCACCTACGCCTGTACGTATCAGTATGCACTTGTTTCTTCCAAAAGCCTGCATCTCTTAGCACTTCATCTGCTTCAAAACTTAAGGAGGCGTGGTGCATGTCAGGACTTGAACAGGTAGCTGTTGAAGAAAAGCAACACTTCTGCTGTAAGTAGAACCGTTGGGTTTATAGATGACTCTTAAATACTTGTGTTTCTAGACCTACACTCCATCTGAATGATGAAACCTCTGAGAAAGCAGTGCCTGCTAAGAGCACAGCCACTGCCTCACCCCATTTTGGCTGATGCTGTGGGGCCCTAACTGGAGGGATTAACTAGTCATCCGATAGCTTTGCGTTTTGTGATAGTCACTAATTTTTCGATTTTGCATCAGTTCTAGCTACTACAATTTCTTCAAATGCTCCAATATTCAATTTTAAAGGTAGTCTGGCAGAAGAAGTACTTCTTCCAGATGATAGCTTGAAAATCGTGATAGAATTCATTGATGGTTTTAATGTTATATATAGTGTAAAATACTAGTAATTATTACTGTGTTCTGCAAGTTATGTTTTGTCCCATCTAAATGCATCATACTTTAGCAAGCAGTTTAGGTCTTCAAAAACAAGTTACAAGGTATTTTCTGTGCATAATTTTGACTGAGACAAATGGGATAGATATGGATTTGGGGGCTGTACAGCAGAAAGAGGGAGCTCTTCATATTCCCCATTTCTCATGTGACCTGTTAGTCTCCAGGTTTCCCTTCTGTTTGGCTGTTGTTTTTGAGAGATAATAAACAGATGATATCTAAGTAAATAGCAATGAGTGGCCCTTGACAGCTTTATTATGGCTATTATGTTATGGTACATTAAGTTTTTAATGAAATAAAATATGGCAGATT
Source organism: Calonectris borealis (assembly GCF_964195595.1). Taxonomy (NCBI): domain Eukaryota; kingdom Metazoa; phylum Chordata; class Aves; order Procellariiformes; family Procellariidae; genus Calonectris; species Calonectris borealis. Next base: position 120,627,883 of record NC_134312.1, on the reverse strand, counting down.
GCCAAATTATGTGATGATAATTTCAGGAAGCTGTAAACAGGTTACTCAGTAGTTCGTAATTGCTGCAGGTAATTTAACATTCAGGAAACTTCCACCCACTGATAGTAATTAAGATCGCATTTTGGCTATGTGCGTTGATTATGAGTATCTGATCAAGAGAATCTCTCTTTTTCTTTCATGCGATATTTCACACTTAGTATTTTACTCTGCTGGGGGCAAATCTTGCCTTCTTATTTCACATCATGGAATGTGTCAGTGGAAAATGTTGTAACAATATGCAATCTACCTGTGAATAACCTCGCTGCATGTGACTGGTGTTTTACTGTCGGAGAGAGCTGCGCTTCTGCTTAAAATGAAAATTTCCTTTATGGGGCTGCCTGGTGGAAAGCGATCATCTGGAAAAGACACCTTTCGGGTCTAGTTCAGCTAAAATGAAGCCTTCAGCTCTTCTAAACCCTGCATTAAGGTTGTGTGGGAGAAAGTGGTCAACCCAGCAGGAGTGTAGGGATGCTTTCAAAATAACCAGAAAATGCAGGAACCTCCCACCTGCCGCAGGACCCGCATGGAAGCCGGCTGCAAGAGGGCTGGCAGCAAGATGCCAGAGCCAGCATGATCCGGAGGGAGCATCCCAAAGGATGTGGCTTCAAGGTCTCTGATAGCGGGGAAACCAAGGCAGGCTTGAGGCAGGGGAACGGCACACCTGAGCTGACCATCATGGTCCAGCCCACTGCCCCAAATCGAGTCCCAGGAATCCCAGTGTCGGTATTATTAGGCAATCCTGCGCAACCCAAGTTGGGGAAGAGGGTAACCGGGTTACTGCGACGGAGCATCCTCTGCCTCCCAGACTTGTGTAACTTGGAGGAGTGGAAGCCCACGCTGGCAGAAACAGTGCTGCTGCGTTGCCACGGCAACGGCAAGGACCTGTCAACACCTCTCTCCCTAATAGTGACAAATGGTACTTATTACATCAGCACTAATTTCATCCGATCCCTTTCAGATGAAGATACTTAGTCCTTGCTGATCAAATTGTGTCGCTGTAATTACTGAGAACAGACCTTATTAAATGACAGCGCTCCTTACTCATTGCCTCGTCTCATGCTGAAGCTTATCGCTTTCCCCATTTCCCCACTTTTGGTGGTGTGCTTGGCTGCCCTCAGGGCACGCTCCCCATCTGAAAGTGGTGTCATTTTGCTTAGGTCATGGACAGTGCAGGTGATGGGTAGGAGGCTGCATCTGGCCCCTGTATTTTAATATATATGAAAAAATTAGAGCCATACCTTCAGAGCACATTAAGCAAAACTATTAAATGCATGTGAAACTGCATGGTCCTTGCTACAAAAAGAAAAAGTACTTGTCTACGTGTTTGTGGAAAGTAGCCTAACATGAGGTTAGGCTAACTGCATTTATTGGCGAGCACGTGCTGCAGTTATCTTCTTATTGCACTACTTGATGTTCCAGGTTTAACAAAAGGCTTTATACAAGTGCAGAGAAATAAGTACAGAAAAAACACCTAGGGAGCAGTAATTTAGACTGGAAATCCAGAGGATGCAAGCTACTCTCTGCCATTGACCTTCAGCTCGGTGTCATGTGTATGATTTTCCTCCACACAGAGCTCTCCCTAGTCTGCAAAGGACTGGAAAGTCCTGTGCAGTGAAGATGTGATTTGCAGGGCATCAGGAAGGTCCACTCACAGATCAGGACCCCCTTGTCACGCACAAATTTGAAAAGATGTGCTCTGCCCCTGCGGACTTCTGAATTTAAATTGGCATTATGGTTTTCCTGTTCTGTCTGGTGGTGTTTGATGCAATCTTTTCATTCCAGCTTGCAGGTTCACTTTTTGATTTTTCCCAAAGTTGGGATGGCAGGTTTTAGTTTGATGCCCTTCTGCTTCAGAATAAACAAAATGGTGAATAGAAGAAGCCTTTAGAAAAGGATGGCCTTTTGTTGTGGAATAAACAAACTGGGGGGAAAGGGAAGTTAAGTAGCATCCAAGTTAGCACTCAAATTCTGATACTGCTTTGAAAAAGATGAGTCTGAACAAAGTGTGATAAGTTACACAGCAAGTCACAGGGCAAAGAGAATTTTAAATAAAGATGTCCTTCATTTTTGTCATTGTTTTTAAAAGGAGAATTACTTCTTTTTTACAGATGTCATATGACAACATATGGGCAACTATTATTTTTCACAGTGTTATCGCCTTGGCATTATAAAAAAATTCAAGATTACTGTTAGTATTATTGCTTCGTCATTTCATTAATTGACCAAATCATGCAAGACTTCTATTTCTGTGCTTTTCAAGCCTATATAATTCTGAATATCTGCTTAAGGGATAATAATGTTCATTTTGTTGTTATAGAATAAATAAATAATAACAAATCCATTCACCTTATCATCAGAAAAAACAGGGAAAGTCATAAGGAGGATGAATGTAAATTTAAAAACGTGGCAACTAGTTTATGTCACAGCTAGCAGGAGGTGGGAGATGCTGAAAGAACTTCTTCCCAGGGTGTAGATAAGTGCATCGTTGCTCATTTCAGCCTTTTTCAGAGACCTTTTAGCAAAGTGATAGTTTGGGACAATTGGAAAACATTTAGTTGGTCTCAGGGTGATAAATTATCTGTGTCTGATTGCCATTTAAAGGTTAGAGGGTTATGTTGGGGTTTTTTTTTAAATTTACATTGGGGTTTTGTCAATTCATAGACTTAGAATAGAATAGACTATTTCAGTTGGAAGGGACCTACAATGATCATCTAGTCCAACTGCCTGACCAATTCAGGGCTGACCAAAAATTGAAGCATGTTATTGTCCAAATGCCTCTTAAATGCTGACAGGTTTGAGACCGCCTCTCTAGGAAGCCTGTTCCAGTGTTTGAGCACCCTCTCGATAAAGAAATGCTTCCTAACGTCCAGTCTGAACCTCCCCTGGTGCAGCTTTGAACCACTCCCATGCATCCTATCACTGGATCCCAGGGAGAAGAGCTCAGCACCTCCCTCTCCACTTCCCCTCCTCAGGAAGCTGGAGAGAGCCATGAGGTTGCCCCTCAGCCTCCTTTTCTCCAAACTAGAGAGGCCCAAAGTCCCTCCTCGTAGGACATTCCTGCCAGCCCTGTCACCAGCTTTGTTGCCCTCCTCTGGACGCATTCAAGGACCTTCACATCCTTCTGAAATTGCGGGCCCAGGACTGCACACCGTACTCCAGGTGAGGCCGCTCCAACGCTGAATACAGCGGGATAATCACCTCTCTGACCGGCTGGTCATGCTGTGTTTGATGCACCCCAGGACGTGGTTTGCCCTCTGGGCTGCCAGGGCACACTGCTGACTCGGATTGAGCCTGCTGTCAGCCAGCACCCCTAGATCCCTTTCTGCAGGGCTGCTCTCCAGCCACTCCTCTCCCAATTTATACTTGTGCCCAGCATTACTCAGTCCTAGGTGCAAGATCTGGCATTTCGACTTGTTATATTTCATCCCATCAATCATAGCCCAATGCTCCAATCTATCTAGATCCTTCTACAAGGCCTCTTGTCCCTCAAAAGAGTCAACAGCACCTCTCAGTTTGGTATCATCAGCAAACTTGCTAATGATGGATTCAACTCCTGCATTCACATTGTTGATAAATATATTGAACAGCACTGGCCCTAGAATTGAACCTGAGGAACACCGGTGGTGACCTGTCACCAGCCAGATGTAGTCCCATTCACTACAACCCTTTGAGCTCTGCCCTCCAGCCAGTTCTTCACCCAGTGCACCGTGAACCCGCTCATCCCACAGTTGGACCACTTGTCCAGAAGGATGCAGTGAGGGACAGTATCAAAAGCCTTACTAAAATCCAGAAAAACTACATCCACCGCCTTTCCTTCACCCACTAGGCGAGAGACCTTATCATAGAAGGGTATCAAATTAGTTAAACAGGACTTGCCCTTTGTGATCCCATGTTGACTGTGCCTGATGATTACATTATTGTTTAAATGCCATGAGGCTGGTGTAAACGGGGTGAGGGAGAGAACTTGATGTTTTCAAATGTGTGGAAGATAGAAGCAGCTGTGTTTTGTATTAGGTCAACACTTGCAGAATTTTTATGTAGCTCATTTTCATTCATGTTAAGGAAACTTTCTTGTAAGTGTGTGTACAAATATTTCAGATTGCTGAATACCATGCACAGATTCCATGCCTACCATGCAATTTTTTTTAATCTTCGTTTAATTACTGGAACATAACAGTGGTATTTCAAGGCAATGACATTTGGTCGGTCCTCTGGGAAAATGCAGCCACAAATCATCTCAACACAAGAGTAGGTCAAATGGTAATAATCAAGTCATATTCATAACTCATTGGAAATAGACTATTCTGAAATTGCTACCTGATATAGAACTAATGCCTCATTAATCAGAAATACATCAACGTAGGAACACTAGTTATGTCAGCTAGAATTATGAATGAGATTACAGGGAATGCCATGTACAGTGTTACATTTAAGTAGATACAGTCTTGTGTAGCCTCGTACATGCTTAGAGGACCTGTTTTCATCATGGAAATGTGATATGAACCTAAAAGTATGCAAGAAATATGTTGTGCGAGAAAGCAAGCTATGCAGCTTTACACACTCAGATGGTATAAATAGCCTAATAAAGCAACCCTCTTTAGGGTATCTTACAACACAGTGAATGACTTAATTTCAAATGAGTGAATCCCAAAGTCCTCCCTGTGGTAGAACTCACATTGGAGAAAAGGGGGAGCTTAGCTAGAGCAGAAAAGACCTCAGAACTGTGTTATTTTTATTTATATTTATACACACACACACACACACACACACACACAAATATATATTTGCCTAAAATGGCATTCTTGTAGCCCAGAATTTGCTTTTTCTGTGCTTTGGGCAGCATGGAATTTAGCTCTTGTACACAAGCCAACCACCTACTGTGTTCACATATGCTGTGTTTAATTTTAAATCCTTAACCATTCAGCAAAACTTCATCTCCAGGTTCAGCAAAATTATGCAACTACTAGTTCAAAGGGAGTGAAAGTCCAGATATCTTAGAATATAGGTAATACTTACTTTTATGTGCAGTGGCCTAGGCAGATGGACTGTGGGAATGCTAGTCCTTAAATCATTTAGGTGGTTGGTGTTTCAGACCCAACTCTGAAATATAAATCTGATATGCCTTAAATATGAAACATGCAACTTACTTATACGTGTGTTTTTCAACCCAGAAAGTTGCATTTTTGTCAAGGCCTTAGACAAACAACAAAAAAAATACCACCCCCTCCTAAAACCCTTGCTGTCCCGATTTCCTTTTAGACATTTTGGTGACTAAAATGAAGGTAGAGCAAAGTTGCCTTGATTGATTCTGTAGTTACATTACCTGTGCAAGATCCCTAATTTTTCACCCGTGAAATTCTCTAAACATCTAAATTTCATTGTGTACATGTCCAGAGTTACCTTCCATTTCACAGCAGTGAACAGTCTGGTTCCTATATTTTGCTTGACTTTCTCAGGATCTTCAGTTGAAGTCCGAGCTCTTACACTTGGTTCAGGCATTTGTTGTAGCAATGGTTAGTTTATTTATAAACCTATATTGTCTTGGTACCTAATAACTGAAAACATGATGGAAGACTGTAAAAATTAAGACGACCTGCTGGTTTTCCTCTTCTCTTTCCCTTCGGTAGCATATGTCAATTTAATATGTGCTTCATGCATGTTCTCTTTATGAGCAGTATTTCTGAGGAAAAGACATTATGTTTGGCAAATATGTATTTTGTAAAATATATGTAGCTTAGTGTATGTAGTAGAAAAAGGGAAGCACCGAGAGTAGATTAAAAAAATGAAAAACCACAGAAGAAAATATTCTGACTACGCTGTCTGTTATCTGAATGGACAAGGTGGCTGATATGTATGGTTTTATATATATTGCAATATATAATGAATTTTATGTCATTTAATATGTATTCTAATACTGATGGAAAGTCAAAATGTTAAACGTAGTATTTTATGCCACAGGCATGATTAAAGATATTCTGTTGTTGGGGAACTAGAACTATTAATATTGCAACAACTTTTAACACAACTTCACAAAAGAAATTACTGATTAAGCATTTGCTAAAGGTCCTCAGCCCTTGTCATTTTTTGCTGTGTAGTCCTCAGGATAATCTTCAGAGCGTAGGATCCTTTTGTTTCAGGCCCTGCATTGCCTGTTTTGTGCTCCATGACACCGTCCAGCTGTGATAACTGCTCAGACAAAAGGATGTGTTTAAGTAAGTGAGTTCTTAAATACTAAATTTTGGGTTTCAATATTCATACTGCCTTATGCCAACATCTAATTCAGGTGGTGTAACTACTATCATGCAAGTTAGGTACTGACACTAAGCAGCTGAAGAAAGTTACCCATACATGGCTGGTGAAATGTGGCTCTCCGTGCAGTCAGCTGAAAAGAAGTAGGTCTTCTGCTTGATTTAGACACCTGTGATACATTGCCCAAATATGACACTATGTCCCGATCTCAGAATAGCAGCGTTGAACTGCACTCCCTGCAGTTAATGTCCACAGTGCTTCCAAACGATCCCCAAAGCAATTCATCCTTATTTGAAATACTGCATTTTAGGAAAATGTCTGTGCTGTAGAACAGAATGGAAGACACCCCGCTGTTGGGTTTCTCAGAGGTGTTCCTTTGTGCAAGGAAAAGTTTACATGCAGAAGCAATGATTATTCTCAGTAGAAAAGGCATTCAGTAAAGAAGAGAATCTTTGGGTCAAAACAGATGCAAAAGACCTCAGGGAAAAATGTTTCTGAATTTCAACTTCGTGTTTGAGAGAGATTATTTCCAACTGTTTTGTTAAAAGCTGAGGGTGTGTCTCACAGACACCTTCGACCATGCTAGAAGAAGGTTCTGCTGGTACTCCAGAGCTAGAGCTCAGCCATCCCAAGGGAAGCCATGCCTGGAAGTGAAGGCAAAGAGATTGCTCTATAAGCAACCCACTGTGCCCACAGGTACATAAGATGCGGTCTGTGGCAAAGTGTAGAGTAGAGAGGAGAGGAATAAAAGAAGAACTTTAAATTGAGAGATAAATATAGAAAATACCCACTGATCAGTATTTTTACCATGACTTAGAGATACGTGCTACTTAGATATCTGATTTGCTTAAAATCAGAGTGGAATAAATCTTAAATACATACAGAGGATTACTGAAGCATATAGCTTGGAAAAGTATCCATTAAAAAATACAGTTAAGAATAATTATGCCACAACATTAAGATCTAGATAAGTTTTCAGCACTCTAAAGCTCAAATAAAGTTGTCTGGTTTAAATCTAATTCTACATCATTTTCAATCCTGGTAAAAATCTTTTTGAAAAAGAAACCTTTTTATCTTTAAAGGGGAAAAATCATGAATAATTTCAAGTGAAGAATCAGTTCTAGGACTATGGGATCTTGTTAATGCATTGTGAGCAAAAAAAACAGTGAAATTGGATAAATAAATGATTTGTTATAAATTATTTGCAGGGAATGGTACATCTTCTAGTTACCTGTCTATCTTGCTGTCTTGCATTTATAATGATTTCTTCTGCTGTTGTTGCTACAGGACTTCTTCATTTTGTGAGGATTTGTTCTGGTTTCTCAATCAGGTGAAGATAAATAATCTTGGCATATTATGTTCCAATTATAGAATGAAAAACCACATGAAAGACATTGCCCACACGAATAAATGAGATGTTGGTAATTTGCTCAATTGTACAATGGGAGGAGATGGTAACATGGCTGAGAGCTGATTTCTATAAGAAGATTCATGAAATGTTCTGTTTCCTACATTTTTAGTCAAGAGGAAACTAAGCAGATGGGAGTTTTTAGCTTTCCCCCACACCACCACTTTGTGAATGTTTCTGTCAGTGCATGCTGGAGAGTCATCCAGTGGCATTTACAAGCCTGGGTAGCCAAGTCAGGCACCTAAATCCATACCTCCATAACTTTAGAAGCAATGGGCTTAAATGGTTTCCATGGTCATTTTAATACTCCACTCTTCAAAGTCATGTATTCATATGTCAGCATTTAGATAGCAGCACATAGGTCAAGGTTTCCAAAGGATCATCTTTTTGAGTCTGGACCATGTGTACAGCAGGATTGCTCGCTGGTCATGTTTGATACAGGATGATGAAGAAATACAAGCTCTAACAAGCTGATAAATGTGTGTGCATCTGAAATATATATAAATTGTGTGATTAAATCAAATATGCTTTTTGAAGAATAGAGTGCTCTGATCTGTCCTGAAGCTGTGCTGATAATGGCCATTTTGATTCCAAAGAACTGTGAGAGGGAGGAGCATAGATGTGGTATTTCGTTACAAGTCTTGAAAAGGGAGGACCACATAAAGACAACCTGTCCTTCTCTATTCTTTTTTTTTTTTATTCCTAGCAGACTCAAAATGGCTTGTGCTGAGAAATCTCAGCATGTAGAGATCAATTCATAGAATAGTCCAGGTTGGAAGGGACCTCGAAAGATCATCTGGTCCAACACTTTGTGGGAAAGAGAGCCTAGCTGAGATTATCTAGCACCCTGTCCAATTGCATCTTGAAAACCTCCAGTGACAGGGACTCTGCCATGTCCCTGGTGAGATTGTTCCAGTGAGTTACTAGCTTGATAACTAAGAAACCAGAAAACACATTTTATGTTTGGTGGCCAGTCCTGACTACCTCAGCTCAATGCTTGTCGATATTCCTGTGTGAGCTGTTTGCGTTTGTAATTTTGTGTGTTCTTGGAATGAAGGATGGGCTGGAAGGAGGGTCAACATCTAGGTTCTATTATAATTCTGTGCAGAAAATCATACACGTGCTCAGTTTGATTTCCCAGAATCAGTGTGTGGCAAATATAAAGTGTTTACAACTTCTCTACAAAATATTTCATGTGGCCCTGGGTGAATGTTTGGGATTCATATCATATACTCCTGGTCAGACAGAAGTGCAAAAGTAGTCACAATATTCTCCATAAAAGAAGGATGTTTGGTAGATTCCGGTAGCAGTCTAACTGTACTTTTCCAACCAACTGCCAGTACATTCATTTGCATATACTAGCAGAACAAATACATTTGAAATACATAATGGATAGATGTACATAGAAGAGAGATGTACATGTGAACATATCTTTGAAAAAGTTTCCTTAAGTAAGGATGTTTTCTAAAAATTTAACAAATTCCGTCTTGTCTTGGAGATTTAACACCATAGATGCTATTCAGAAGTGTAATGAATCACCATATAAACACAAAAGCACTGGTATGGTAGATTTACATGCACTTGGGAAAAAAAAAAGACACAGCTTTTCGATCAGACTAATGGCTTGGAAGTAGCTTCAGGAAGAGTGCTGGTAATGGCATTTGACGGTCTGAATTGATGGCTGATAGCTTGTAAAGGGCAATGCACTGGAGTGATTTGAGGGAGCTTTTAATAATGCTTAGCAAATGATCAGGCTGCACAGTCAATCGCTTTGTAGATGCCAATATTCTTTTCCCCTCCCAGTAAGTTCAAAGCATAAAAAAAAAAATAAAATGAAAGCACAGAATTGCATACGTAGTCAAGATAATGACAGTATCCAGAAGAAAAAACAAACAAAAAGTCAGATTTAAGGAATAAGCTTGATATAGAAAAGGAATAATTGTAATTTGCACTTGAGATTTGGATGCTACTTATGGATTCTTCTAGGATCCATTTTCTGTTTATAGCTACACCGTGGTAAGTCTTAAAACCTGCTAAATCCTAATTTATGACCAATATTAAGGAAGACACAACCAAAGCAGTGTTACCCAGCAGAAAGGTGTTGAGGAACAAACTCCAGTTTCTGCTTCCTGTCTGTGGATGCAAAGTTTGCAAGATTTTTCATGTCTTTCTCTAGGGGCAGGTGGTAGAGCTCATGGATGGCTATAACCCCTTAAAAGTAGGATCCACGCTCTCTCTATTCCTTCTCATGAGATCTGGGAAGAGCTTTTTCTATTTTTCTATTCAGTTACTTTCAGAGCAAAAATTATTGGAGTAGCTGAAAAACCAAACCAAACTAGGTCAGTGACTTCTCCAGAAGATCCAAGGTCAACAATATTTAAAATATTAATGACTTCTGAACGCCTGCACTTCAGGATGACTTTTTGTTACTCAAAACAAGATTTTTAGAAGTCATAATGCTCAACAGGAGATCAACTTAATTGTGTGCATTATGACTGTTTCATAGCATGCTTTGCTCTCACAGTCTTAGTTTTAACTTTCTAAGTTCCCCGTTGCCAAGAGAAACATTAGAGAGACTTGCAGGTACTGTATTACCTGTAGGGAATGGTTTGGAGAACAGTACTGTAAGGCTCTCAGCACAAAGGATCTATGGTATTATATACAACATGTAATAACATTTTCAATTCTGATGTATAGAAGGTAAAGAATTTTCCAAGTAGCAATGATTAGCAAATTGGAGTATTGCCATTGAATGAGGCAGATTACTCACTCACCTGTGAACTGTTAAGCCCATTTTCTTTCTTTAAAAATCAGTAGGAGATGACCTAGCTTTGTGAGTTGTTATTGTTCCTGAATTATTTATACGATGGACTGCTGGGACATTACATATTAATTTTGACTAACACCTCATAGGATTTAAATCTTTTTATGGTCATTCATTTTGCATAGTTTATGGCTTTGTTCTGCTCATTCTGAAAGTGGAAGACTGTCTTCTTCCAGAGGAAAGGTCACCAGTAGATTGCCTTTTTCTCAAAAGCTAAATAGGGAGGGTCCACAGTAGATTTCAGTTTTCAGGGAATTGATTATGAATATTTTTAAGGTGCAAGAGAAAAACAATGAATGTTGTTCAAGAATCACTTGGGAAACTTCAGAATCACCCATGCCAACACTTTGTGTTATTGGTTTGATTGGATAAATATGATATTTTACAGTCTGTTTTTACACATGTTCTGTGTCTCTGCAGCTCCAAGAAACTTTTGATATACAGAATCTAAAATTACCAAAAAAACGCATATAAAAATATAAAACCAAACAACAACCTAAAACAATATGACACAATGAAGAAGAGGGATGAAAAAGTGATATCCTACAACCCTCCAGTGGCAAGATCGTTCTCTCATAAAAAATTTCCAAGTGATGCAGAGAAAAGTAAAAAGCCCATAGGACTTTGCCAGTCTAGTTGGTATCATAATTCTTTATTGTTCCCAAATCAGGAGACTGTCTTTAATCCTGAGCACGCAAACAACAGATGCCAGCTAAGCACTTTAGTTTTTTCTTAGCCTTTCCCTTTAGAATGTTGTTTTCTGCCCATCACCTTGCTGCAAAGGGAAGCAACCTGCTCCGTGCTCAGAAGACAATAGATACATCAAAGAAGAGTCTGGGGGAAGAAATCTTTCTGAACCCTACAATTAATGATCAGAAGATCTGAATCATAGGATCAACAAAATATGATACAATTCATGCTGAGAAACGTTAATAAATATCAGTTTTTTTCTTGAGTATAGTGCCCAAAACTTTACTTCATAAGCCTTCCGAACGCCTAGATCATGTTACACAGTCACTTCCATCTCTGTCTCATGTTCAAACAAGTAGATTTCCCTACTGCTGTCTTTGGGAGGCTCTCCATCTTCTCCCAATCTTCTTCTAATCTTCTCTAAATGTCTAGATGAAGTTTAATTAATGGATAATTCAAAGCCATTAAATCTTATTCCAGTAATGCTCTTTAAATGGAATAATTCTTCCTCTCTTCCCCTGGTATATATACCCAAATGTATTTATTTTGTTATTCACTATAATATTAATGACACATTTATTACTACCTTTTTTTTAGTAGCATAAATAAACCAACTTTTTAAAGTCCCCTCTGAAAGAATAGGTTCTCTTTTTCCCTAAGCACTTATATAACTTATTTTTTATTCTTATTTGAGATGTCCTTTGTGAACAAAATCAACTTGGATTACAGATGATATCCTAAATGAGCCCTTGCCTGCATCTTATTCAATGGTACTACTGCTTCCCTGTGTCTACCAAAACGCCTTACCTGTTTAATCTTAGAATCCTATTACTTTCTTTCATGGCTATGTTTCACTGGTAACTCACAGTTGTCCTATCATCCATCAATACATCCATATTCCTCTCTTTCTCCATCCCTTTAAAGTGATGGAGCCTTATATAATTAAAAAAAAAAAATGGCCATTGTATAGTTGGTTACCTGCTCCACTTTCAGCTTTCTCTTTTTTTTTTTCCTGAATAATGCTCCTGTCCTCCTCAAATTGAGCAGAAAAATAACTCTGGTCTTAAAACCGAGGGGAAGGAACACAGACAAGGTGGAGGAGGGTGGGTTCATGTAGTGTATTCTCGTGTCAGCCTTTGTAAGTGAATTTGAGGAAGATAGTAGCACCTTTATGCCTCCCCTTTGGCATTATGACATTTTTATAAAGCAGATACTATGGGCTCAAGATTGCAGTCTGCATACCTGGCATTGTAACGAGAACTGATCCTGTTCCCGACTTCCCTAGATTTAACAGAAATTACTTCAAGCCCAGAGAGTGCAACTGAATGCCAACATGTTCAATTCTTAATTTCAGTCTAATTTTAATCTCTGAGAGCATAGAAAAATCCTGGGCTGGAAACTGTATTCCAAAATCTTTTCATTCTCATGTTTATTACACAATAACAAGGACCAAAAGTAAATGAGTGATTTCATAGTTTCAAAATAAAGCTTTCCCACATCCAGGGCCGATGCTAGGAATTCATATTCACAGCAAACATCAAGGATGATTTCTGAGAAAAGAAATTAAGCACAAAGTATTTTTTTATTGTGTTTTTGCACACATTCTTAAAGAGGCATCTGTGATGACTTCTCCACAAAAATGTGAAGTGGGCCAATGTGAAAAAATGAGCAAAATACAGCTTTTATTTTAACATGAAAATTACTTTTAAGTTGAAAAAGAGAAGAAAATTTTTGCTTTCATAATTCTGAAAGAATGAGTAGTAGGAAATCGTAAGTACCTCTACTAATTTTATAACACAGATTAGGTCCTAATCCAGACTGAAACCAGGAATTACAGGAATTAGAAGGAAGACTATGAAGAAGATCTGGATCTGAAATTAACATACATTTCTCACACCCACCCCTCCAAATCTCAGAAGAAATTTGGTTGATGATTGGTTCACATTGTGCTTGGATCAGGCTATCGCAATTGTTGAGACCAATTCTTGTTCTGTGTGAGGAAGTTTGCCACTATGTGCATTTCTGATATTTGCTCTGTTCATTTCTTGAAAGGTTCTGCTTCTCTCAAGCCCCTGCCTCTTGATTTTAGCACAGGTTGTTCTGATATTCTTGTGTGAATGCAATACACTTGATCTGGTCAGGAATGCAGCAGAAATGATAAAGTTAGAGAAATGGTTACTCGTGCATTCTAGGAACTTCTTTACTGAGAGGCCTTTTAGCACAGAAGGGGACAGACGTGTCCAGCAATGTGCAGAGAGATAATTCCATTATAAAATTTTGATTAATTCAAATTAGAAAGGGAAGGCAAGTGTCTTCAAATTGCTAGCTGGCTTCACATGCGGAAGCGGACATCTCCGAAGAAAAACCCGTGTAATGGTGTGCTCCCCAGGTGTCTTCCAGGCACATGAGTAAAGGGGCCAGGCCACGCAGGGGGAGGTGATGGGGCCAGAGTTTCAGTAGTAATTCACTCTAGTTCTGCCCACAGCCAATTGTCCAATTTGTACACATCTACAAATTCTCATAGGAAAGACAAATGTTCTGCTTTTTTTCTAAACACCCTTTTAAACTATTTTGACCTTCCATGTTTCTTCCTGGAAATTACCGTAGAGTTCCTATACCCACTTCGTAATTTCTGCATGAACTGTGGTATTTTTTGTGAATACCCTATTGTTTAAATTTTCCATCTTCTGGCTATTCTCAATCAATTTAATTTTCTAACCTTCTGAGAGGGAATGCTGTTATGTCTTGACCTGCTAATTTAAAAGTCTTCCCTCTCATCCTTCAGGCTGTTGTCATGTCTCTCTATAGGCTTCTTTTTCATAACCTAAGGTCATTGACTCTTAAGGCTACCACTGTAAAACTAGGCTTCCAGCTCTTGAATCATTCTTGCAGCTCTTCCCTGAATCCTGCCAAATTTTCAACATTATTTCAGTGAAGTGAGATTTACTTTTTATTTCTTTTTTCCAGTTGCTTTGATAGAATATTTCCATAAAAAGAGCAGAGAAAGCTGCACAGTTATGAAATCTTCAGATCTATTTTTCTGAACTAAAACTTTAATTGTTCGCCACCTCTCTCCAGCAGGTAGTAGGGTTTCACTGAATTCCACCCCCCAGCTTCTTGTGTGCCAATGATTTTTCCCATTGTTAACTTTAATTCATATATTATACATCTCATCTATAATTTATCATAAAGAGGGACCTTCTATTATTTATGACCTGCATGAGGACATGCATGTGCACACATGCATATATGGGATACTTTCTTACATAAAACTAAAGATTAATGTATAAATATTTAACTGAGGTTATAGTCTAAGCAAATATCGCTCCTAAAATTTTTGGAATATACTTTTTTTCAGCAACTCTAATATGTACCACAGGGTACAGTCTGGTAAGAAACAGGTGATACCTCTCCACAGAATATTATTTTAAATGTGAGGAAGAATTAAGGTAATTTAAAATTTTATCATCTTATTAAAGGTATGTTCTACTTCTGTGTATTCCAATTTCTTCTTCAAAGCTTATTGTCTTTTAAGAGCTAGTATTGGCCTTAAACATAAGTCATATTTAAAAAAAAGACAGTATTTTTTATAATTAAGCACTGGAGACTATTTCAATTCTATACACTATGTGCTATGTGCAGTCTTAAGCTGGGACTAGAATACAGTGAGATGACCAGGACTGTCCTGAACAATCATATTGTCTTTCATTTAAGCGGTGTCTGTTATTCAGAAGACAAGCTATCAGACAAGCTTTAAAATATGCACTCTTCCGTCAGTCAGCCTTCCCATACAGAGTAAAACACTGTGAGAATTTTGTCTGAATAAGAGGAGAGAGAAGCCTGGGTCTTACAGAAAATATTTGTTACTCATCACTGAAAAAATCTCAGTTTCCCAAGGTACAGTGTAGCAAGGGTTTACCAATTAACTATAGCAAATACTCTTTCAAAACACAGAATCAGCATTTAACTACACATTCTCAGACCCTGGGCAGCCTAAAATAGCAATCTTTCCTTCTCATATTAAAAGACCTATATGAACTTTAGCAACCAGAAATTATTGGGTACCTGCTATTTCTGTCACCCAAGTATGGTGAATGCTGGTTAAACAAAGGTTTATTGTGCCACCGATACTTGAGGGTTGCTGATGCAGAAAAAGCAGCGTATGAGCTAAAAGACAACGCTACGCTGAAGTCATGCATTTTAACATATTAGGTCCCTAGAAAAAATAAGTGCAGGTTATGTTTTAAAAGGCGTTAATAGCATAGCTTGCCTCTGAATGTTCAGGTGTTTGCAGCTTCTATTTAAATGGGAAATTATTCTAGCAAAAATTAGCTAAAAAACATCTCAGAAATTAAGTGAGAAAGAGTAGCTTTTAATTTAACTTTTTTTTTAAGGTATGAAGAAATTAATTAGTGAATAGCTGTTACCTTTGGTAATGTCACTTTCCCCATCCCTGTTTTTTTTGATGGCTGCATCCGCATAGTAGAATTTAAGAGTACTTTTTATAGAGACCAGGCAGGCTTGCAGTACAGAGTCCTAGCCACCCAAGTGAAATCAGATCTCTCCCTTGGCACCTATCATCTCATGGGTATACTCTGCAGACTGTGCCACAGAAGAAGAGCTAGCCAGGTAATAGGAAAAAAGCGTAGGAGAGTTTCAGCTTTAATATCTCATTTTGAAAGATTAGGTCAAAGCAAGTCAATGTAACAGGTTGGTCACACAATCAGATCACATCCATCCATTTACAATTAATTATTCAAGCCTTTCTTTGTGCTCTTGTCAATTTGAACAGAAGAGCTGTCAGCTGTTGAGTCTCTATTGAAGACCAGCCTTAGATCGTTATTATTGAACTGCTCCTTACTACACTCTGGGGCCAATGCTACTGTCAGAAAGAAAAAGAAATGAAATACGGTATATTGACTTTTGGATATTTTGGATATTATTTATTTAATTTTTCTCCTATCTGTGTTCTTTGCTCTGCAATGTGCTGTGCTCTGTACAATGTTCCCTTTGCTCCAGGAAGAATGTAAAGTCAACAAGGCTCAATTTACAGGGATTGCATATATGTTCCACCTTTTTAATGAAAATGCTCTAGGGAGGGAGATACTGTGTCTCGACTGTGGACATGGTGTTGAATGCAAATGCTAGGGTCAGTGATACAAACTCTTGGGGCTCTGCCTAAGAGAATTCGAGTGAAGAAAAATTGGCTTTCTCCTGGGAGATAAAGACTGTGAACTATGAAAGCAATAATGTTGACCAAATAACAGTTGCTCAAGAGATTGAACCAACGCAGAATTTGCTTAAAATAAATGTCATACAGCTGTCAGGTTTTGCTACATTAATTTTCTTTTTATAAGATTCATTTATGGCT
Source organism: Calonectris borealis (assembly GCF_964195595.1). Classification (NCBI taxonomy): domain Eukaryota; kingdom Metazoa; phylum Chordata; class Aves; order Procellariiformes; family Procellariidae; genus Calonectris; species Calonectris borealis. Next base: position 120,611,302 of record NC_134312.1, on the reverse strand, counting down.
GTTCACATCCCTAAGCCATTGGCTGCATAAAAGAGTATACCCAGATTAAAGTTGAATATCAAGAAAAGAGTAGAAAAATAGTTTTAGTTCAGAGCTTTTTCTTTACTACTTTTTTGCTGCCTGGTTTTGAAAAATAAGAATAATTATTTTTAAATGTTCTTATCTACATGACGCTAGCATTTTTTGAATGCTCACGTAAAATGTCAAGTCCCCAAAACTGTGCTGTCTTTTCTCAAGAAAAAGAAATACATTGAAGTAAATTGGGTGAATATCCTTTCATTAGGTGAATTTGTCAAAAAAAGAGTACTTTTAGACCTTATGCATTTAAAGCACCGTGTACAGAGTGTCACATCTCTTTTCAGGCAACTGTCATGCGCAAGTAAGAACAACAGACCACTGGTACAACTTTAAATTCCTTTTAAGCCATGTTCTAATGGCTTAAATGAGACACACATATATGGTTCACAGGTTTCATAATGTTCCTCTACTTAAAGGTGTATTTTATCCCCATGTGCTAATCCTTTAAACACAAATTCCATGCGTGCAGTTGGCCGTTGTTGTTCTACACCTACTGTTGTGCAAGGGGTCACGGATGGGTCTGACTTACCCTGTGTACGCTACAACAGTTGTACTACACTGACCATTGGTGCAAAGCGGACACTTTAGATTCTGCACACCTTGGATGGACTGAATGTGCTGTACATGCGTAGGCATTTCTGTCAAGTCAATCCTGTTTAGACAACTTTATGCCGCTTGCATTTTCTGGGAATGCAAGAAATGTCAATTATATAGATCTTCATGTATAAATGTTATTAGCATGGTCAAGGCCTGTGCTGTCATATGATGCTGACAAGCAAGGTCACTCTGTGACTCAACACGTTCTTTAATGGCCTGTGGAGATAAAGAAAGAGAGAATGACTGCTCAGGAAGACTGCTTAGGGTCCAGGCAATGCTGGTCCCTGTCTGCTTTGACATTTTTATTTTGCTGTTTTTTTTTTTTAATCTAATGCTATGCTTCTTCAAAAATAAATTTTAAAAGTGGAAAAAAGCCTAAAGTCTAATATTTAGAATATGAGTTTGCAGTAGTTTGTTCTAAAACACCTCTGTTTACTTAACATTCATCATTTAAAAGATAGAAGAAAACACATTATGGTGGCTCTCATTGCTTAATAAATAGTGCCATGCAACCCTAAAATAGAGCTGTAAGGGTTAACAAAATAGATGGTTTTCATCATTTGTAAACCTAATTGTATCTTTAAGTACAGGAAAAGCTCAGGAAGGGCAGAAGAATGTTTAACATAGGCTTGCCTGCAACATTAGTCTGGCAAAAGTCTATATTTTCAAAATAATTTTTTCTGAGATCTTCATACAGAATGAGCAACAGTGCAAACAAAACAAGTGTGGTTGTGAACACTCTGACAACTGAAATAGTAGAATAGTAGTAACATTTAGCTCAGGCACAGAGCTTTACATATTCAAACTGTGTCCTTGTTATGTACCTACACAAAGGGTTGAATAGTATCTGGCAAGTCTTCAGGCATAGCATGTAAAATGAGGAGTAAGGAAGGATGCTTTTATGCTCAAAGCCCAGGACTGGGACAGAGATTCCCAAATCTGCCACAAACGTGCGAGATAAGGTTAGGCAAATCAATTAGCTTTACTGTGCCTCAATTTCCCAAGCAAATAAAAATAGGCAAATGATGAAAATTACCTGAGAAATGTATTTGGGCATATTTGCATAACATTCCTGATATCTGGACAGGCTTCCAAGTCATGATTCTCTGAGCCGTTCAGAGTAGGCAATAAAAAACCCTAAAATGCTTACATTTATTCTAAAGGAATGATGCTTGTTGTGCTTATAATGATATTTTCTTTTGTGCTGCCAGTCTAAGGGAAGTAATAGTACAGAATCAAAGTAATCTTTATGAGAGGTCTGGAACTACACATCCTTCCTAGTTTTATCTCACATATCTCTTTGAAATTAAGTTGGATTGAAACACCCCATAGTCTTGAGTTGATGCTCAGCATAAATCATACTGTGAATTTAATCCGTGCTGAAAAGTTATACTTACTGAACCCTTTGTATTGTTAAAAAGTTAGTTTGCCAAAGACGTCAGCAAAAAGCCTAACTTGACAAAGCACAAAAAATAAACAGCTTGATAACTGTATCTACTTACATTATAATATAACTCACAAAGTGTTTCTGATTATTGAAATGTAAGGATTATAAAACTTCGTAACCCACAAAAAGCGAGGTCTGCATGTGTGCTATGCTAAATCCGCATATGCTGATGCAATACAGTCTGCAATCAGATTCTCAGGAATTGCTTGCAGTTATTTCAAATTACAATCAGTGTGTGGTATTTTTTCTTCCAGCAAAGTTAATTATACATGTGACTTACCTTGTATAATACTTAGTTGCTACTTTTCTAATATTCCTTTATGGGGTAATTTCATGGGATCAGGGTCCAGAGGAGTTCTTTTGTTTCATTATACAGTACGAAACAGTCTTTACATACTTCTGCTCTTACTACTGTCATCCTGATGCTCTCTCTCTTCCGTTTAAAACACTGCCTCATCAATTGTTCTGACGCTATTCTGTATAGGAACCCAATGAAGTTTCTGTATGTTTCTATACTGAGAAAAATGTGTATTGAGTCCTAAAAGATGGCACTAGCTTGTCAGGAGACTATTTTAAAAAATGGTAAATGCATGTGTGGTAGTCAGAGCTGAAAGAAGTTAAAACCACAAAATGTATGAAATGGAGCTCACCTGTGTTGTGTGGAAGGATAAACCAGTGATAGAAGTAGGTTCCCATCATATTCCGTAGCTGGGTATGTTCAGTGTGTATGAGAGAGGGCAAGTTTCTAGTATGCAGCTAATGGTATGGGAAATTTTAAAAAAAAATTTGATTTTTAAAGAGTTGTTGAAAAATGACTCCATAGATTTAACACTATTGTCTTGTTCAGAAAGGTAGAAATGTACATCATTAATTGCTTTTTTCTTGCTGTTAAAAATTATTCACTGAACACTGGACTCTGTTCCGAGGGGACTGGCCAAGAGTCTCCAGGGGAAATTATTTAATTTAGCTCTAATTCCTAGTGGAGCTACTTCCTCCCACAGTGAATATTTTGAACATTTTTTATGCAAACAACATAGGTTTACTTTTTCAAATTGAGCGAGGAAGCTAATAACTCCTTCCCAAGTCATTAGCTTAAAACCATACTAACCTGTTTAGGTTTCCCTAATTTTACATTCTCAAAATAAGTCATTAGGTGAAAATACTACACTAGAATGTACCATATGAGGCTTTGTCTGTTAGTTACTGCATATATCTTAAATAAAAATTCTGAATACTCAGATGTCTTGTGAATCTTGGAATAGATTTTTTCATGAAGGGAAGTGGGTGCTGTTCTAAATTTCTCATAAAACTGTTCCTTCAGGTTGAGATGCTTCATTACCTTCACAGTCACCTGCAGAATAAATGTGGTTAAACATGTGGGGCCACAGAGCTGCAGCTGCCCTAATTAATGTAGCATAATATTGATTATTTGCAGTTAGTCAAAATAATTCTCCTGCTGGTGACATTTGTAATTCTGTGTATGTGAGGCTGTGATTTATTCTGATCATATTGTCTATAACAGGACGTATTCTGCACATACAATGAGTTCCAAGCTATAAACTATTAAAGTGCACATTTGATGATGGTGACATAAACCAACTGCTGTTCAGGCCAGAGGAGAGGGAGGTTCTCCCTTTACTTGACAAGTTTATGTTTAAATTTACAAGAAGATAGAAGGAGAGATGGGTTATGTTCCTTGATGTTGCAAAGGGTAAAGCATAAGTTTATCTGTGCTAAGCCACTGGTCAGCTGCAGGCTATTTATTTACTTGGGATGCACCAGCAAAAGCCTGAGAGAAGAAATTTTAATCCTCTAGACAGCTCCATATATCATGGGCAAAGCCAAATCCTCTTTAATCAGAGCCCCTAAAACTAGCTAGAGGTTTAAAATTATCTGTTTTCTTTCTAGCTGAAATAAGGAAAGCAGCTTCTACAGCAAAGTGCGCAAGGACCCAAATCATCTAAAATTGCAGTATTAAAGATTATGGCAGTTTTATTTAATATCCTGGAGGACTGACAGTTAACAACAGCAGGTAGAGAATTGTAGCTGCTAATGCCTAATATATTCATAAAAGATTAAGAGGGTGAACAATTAAATATAAACATTATGTGATCAGTCACATTTATACTATACAATCATAAAGTAGTAACAATTAACCTAACCTAGTCTGTGTACACAAAAATACAGCTCTTGCATCTATTTATGCTTTAAGAAAAAAAAAAAGCATGTTTATTCCTCCTTTATAAACTTGAATACTGCATACATAATATAAGGGGAATTGGTATGGACCATTGGCATGAAAAACATTTTTGCAGTCTCAGAAACTGGAGAGGGAGCAATAAAATGTGTTCAGAATTGTGTAATTTGTCTAACAATCTGGTTTTCAGAATGACCGTTATCTTAGTATCCAAACTTATTCAGAAAATGATAGCACTGCACATATAATAGCACTAATACTCATATGTCTTTCCTTATTCTGTGATTAAAGAAACACAAATGAACTAATGTTACAGTTGAATTTAAAGCAGCTAAAACCATGAGTACAGATACCACCAGTTTTCAGGACCCGTTTGATTTTTCAGCGTTGCGTTCAGGCCTCATCCTGTCTGAATGTGAACCCAACATGGTATCACAACTCTTGTTCCTATGGTAATGCAGTAATTGATTCAGCAGATAATCTCTCTCAGCTCAATTTATAAAGGCAAAACTGGAGCTTCATTTCCCTCCCTCCCCCCTCCCCTTTCTGTCTTTCTCTTTTTTTTTGCTTTCTTTCTTCTTTTTTCTTTTTTTTTTCTTTTTTTTTCGTTCTCTTTGTTTCTTTCTCCCTTTCTCTCTCATTTTATTTTATTCACCTTATGGTTCTATATGCAAGAAATAGGCAGGTTTGTTGTCTTAGCGTAGTAATACTGCATGCAAAACATTAAGGGAAATCTGGAACCTGTAGCTATGGCAAAATCTCAAGGTATGAGAGACAGTAAACCATTTTGGAATGGAGAAGTAAACATCACGGTATCTAGATATCACTAAATCAATTTGCTTTAGAGAGATGCAGAAAGACATGGTTGGTCCCTAATATTCCTTAGAGATATAGGTGCCAAAATAATAGTAATTCGATGTTAACTGTTTTCCTCTTTAAGCTTTTCTACTTTCAAGGATCAAGTGGAAAATATTTCACAACCTTGCTCCTTTCCTCTCCTGAATTGAACCTCCCACACTTTGGGCAGCTCTGACCGAGGGGCAGGGTGACCAATCAGTAACAGATTTACTTGCATCCCCTGATTCAGACTGAGCTGCCACTAAAATAGATGTTTCCTGAGGAAGGACCTGACTGAAGTAGAGTAGGTGAGGGGTTAAAGAGTGGTCGTGTAAGAAAAAAATCTGTCTTAGTTTTGAGCTATCAGTTCTACATAAATTTTGCAAAGTTAAGAATCCATCTGTGTTACAACTGGAACCGTGTCAGGCCATAGGATTAGAAATGTTTATAGACGTCCTTAACTCTTTGCAGAGAGATAACCTCGGTTATTTTTTATTGAACTCAATAATGTGCCTACATAAAATAGAAAAATAACTCATGTGAGGCTGCTGGCTTGTTTTATAAATTCTCAGATTTAATTCTGGGAAAACAAACAAACAGACAAACAAAAAACCAGAAGGAAAAGGGAAAACTCTGGCTGCTCTGGAACTGAAGAAAACTTCAGACCCGAAGGCTCAGTCTTATGATAGACATACATCTCTGTGAGCTTTGAGGAGCCTAGAACGATAGCTCAAATATGGGAGCAGTCTCCTTTGCCCCAGACAACTTCCTACGGCTTTTATGCTTATTTCTTTCCTTGTGTCAGGAAAAAATGGGAAGATCAAAGACCTTAATTCCTCGTGAGTAGCATCGTACTATGGTGACACTTGGGAAGCTTTGCCGCTGAATTTTTCTCCCAGAAATCAAGTCATGCTCATGGTGGCCTCTCCAGTTATCAAAACAAGGACCAGGCCAGGTAATGCAAATACATATTTGGTTCTTCAGCAAGTGTGCCTGAAGGATGAAGGTGGTAACGCAAGGGAGGGCTGATTTTATTGTAAGAGATTAAGGAAGTTAATTGCCCTTGGGCTGTAGGGCAGTGCTGTGACTTCCCTCCTGCCCCTGTTCTCCTGGAAGTCAGCTGCAGGTTGTGTCCCAGACAGGGAGAAGGGCAGTGGGCAACATGTTCTAAAGGTGCAATTTATAGACCTCAGAGCTAAGGGAATATGAGGAGCTAAAACAATCAGTTTTATTCTCTGTAAGGTCTGCTAGCAGGGCCTGTGTGCTTGGCTACATCCCCGGGAGGGAGGCTGTGCTGCTCAGAGGAGAGTAGTCATGTTTTGACCATCTGCACCACCTACGGTGAGCAACACCCCAGGTGTCTCATGTAGGTTGAGTACATTATGTGAGCGGTGCTTGGAAAAGTGAAATCCTTACCTCCCTCTTTCCCTGCACCCCTCTCTTTCCTCATCTAATCTTTGGTTTGTGTATCAAAAGCATTCACAGGACTGTGACTTCAGGGCACAGTTTAAGCATGGCTGCTTCTAGCACATTTTCCATGCCCAGAGCAGCAGATTGTTTTGCTTTGAGAATGATGTTGTAGCAGTGCTATAAAACTGAGTTATAGGTTACTCTAGCTCTGTGGGGAGGTTTCTCCCCTTGCATGCACAGGTCATGCTAGAAACTTGCTTAGCAGAAGCAATTCTATCCAGTGGAGGTGACAAATATAGCTGATAAAAGTTTATTTGTTCTATATTATCATTTGGCACATGATTACAACAGCCATCTGTTCTCTTAATTTCTAGCAACCCAATTTAGACTGCAATAACATAATGCCGTTAGATGTGTTTCCAACAAAGTAAAAATAAAATATGATTTTTTAAACCATCTTGAGGATAACATTACCCCTATTTAAAGACTAACGGCATACTGGGGGAAAAAGGCATGATAAAAGAATAATTAATGTTACAGTTTTAAAATATTCTAATTTTCGTACAAGAATATTATGCACTAATTCGACAGGAATGTGTTCACATTTTCTTATGAATTATACATGAGAACAATTTCACATAGGAAACCTAAACAGAATTATTTTAACTTATTACTCAGACCTGTAAAATTTTATTTTAATCTCTGATATTATACAGTCTAATGGAAAGCATTAAAAACCTTACATAAGAGCAATTTCATAATTGTTAATGTGACCTCTTCTCACTTAGAGAAATGAACACACGATTTGCTAATGCAGCTAAACTTTAATGAATTCACTAGGTTATTTAGGGCACTAGTCAGCAGAGAGTAAAATGAGGGGTGTGCTTCCAAAGTGTCATGGGATTTGGGGCCCTTAGTTCAGGCTGGTCAAGCCTAGGTACGACCCAGTTTCCTCTCCCTCTTCCCCGTTTGTTCTCTTCAGGTTCTTACTACTTTGAAATATGTAGCTTCAAAATAAGTGTTTGTAATATCTCAGATGAAAACATAAAGTTTCAATTAATTAATGAAATTTAAGGAGACTCATGTCAATAAAGTATGCAAACTGTTCAAACGTTGGTGTAATGATGATATGGCTTGGTGAGTTGCGTAGGGAGATTGGATAGTGTGATAAAGAGGTCTGATTTGAACATGTAGTTTTTCATGCAGCCAACCCTAGTGTCAAGACAGACAGAGAATAGGTTGTATCTACAGAATCAGGGAAATCTATTTTCCAAGTCCATGACTCTGAAAAGGATATCACAGTTTTCAATGCATAACTGAAGCTAGTTAGCATTGATAAGAGGACTACTGTAATTCCTTGATGTGTAAGTGGAAGGAAAACTTCTATAGAAGAGAGTGGTGACGTTTTGCATTCACTGTTACCAGAACCATTACTGAACTTATGTGCGTGATCCAAACTTGAAAAAGAACTTCAAAAAGTTGTTAAGGTGTTGGGCAAAAGCTACAGGAATATTTCAAGATATGAATAATTCACAGTAAATGATTTAGGAAGTTCAATCTGTATAACTAATTAAGGAGAAAGATGGTTTAAGAGGTAATTTCCTCATGTTCTGTAGGTACTTAAATGGGCAGAAGATTTCTAACTGCAGAGGAAATCTTTAATGAAGGCACAGTAAGATCCAATAGCTGGGGTCAAAGCCAGATAGACTACAAACGATACACTAACTTTCAAAAGTGAGAATAATTAACCGTTGGAATAATTTACCCAGGGGTATCTCATGCTTTCTACTTCCAAGAAATCTTTAATCATGACTAATGTCTTTTTAAAAAAGCTATAGCCAGATATGGACTTGATGCAGGAGTTAATGGATGAAGCATGAAAGGTGAGAATAAATTACTCTAACGGTCTTTCTAGTCCTTGGATCTATATGGGTCTTTTTCAGTCTCACAGTAAGGCAAAGTTATGTATTAATGACAGATGGGATGTTGAAGAAACAATTATGGGTTCCATTCCCTGTTTTTCCACTGACTTGTGTACATTGATCCACATATCTCGGTAAGCTTCTCTGTAAAACATTTAAATTTTAAATAGTAATATGTTACTATACTTGCCCACCTCACCAAGGCAAAACGTAGTAAGGGTTTTTAACATCCTTTGAACTCTTTGAATGAAATACATACTACAGATATTGGGCCAGGTTTTCAAAGTCACCAAGCATTGAAAACCAAAAAAGATGTAAGCTTTCAACGTCTCTGAAAATCAGATGCTGAAATTATTATAATCAAGTTTTCAAGGCATTAATACAAACACTACTGAGGAGGAGTAATAAATGGGAATTATGAGCTATATTTTGACAGTGTTCTTTTTAACTGTTGTGAAGCAGGTTTCTCTGCCTTCCTCCCTTGAAGCCTGCTAACAGCCAAACAAACAAAAAGCTTCAGTTTATTTGAAAGGATGTTCCATTAAAAAACCTCCTGATTTGGCATATTAAATAGGTGAGTCAAAAAAATTAGACTTTGTTACAGCAAAGCAAGAGTGATTAAATTAAATGTGCCTCAAGAAGAAAGCACTCCCCTAGATCAACAGGACAATAAAAGCTTGTCGATCCCCATCCTGGTGCATTTCTAAACACTTTTTGAAGTACAGAAGGCAGAACACTCAACACTTTGACTTTGTCACAGCTGACAGCCTGTCGGTTTTAATGAAAATGCTCTCCGTTTAGAAGATGACAGAAATTACATGCATTTCCCCTTTTATTTTTCTGTCATCTTTTCTGTCTCGCGTTTTTACAGTAGGAGGGGTTGGTTATTAAAGCATTACATAAGTATGCAAAATATATTAAGAAGAAGAAAGGAAAAGGAAAAGCTTTAGCCCTGCAATTATAAATGATGTGTATTGGTGAGAAATGTATACTGTGGGATAACATCTGATAGGTGGCAATAACTATTTACTTCTAGTTATCTTTAAAGAGGGTGAGGCAAAAATCTCTAGATAATGCTTTAACTGAAGGTTTTATTATACGATTGCCTGAGTAATTTCCAAAAGGAAGATGATATAAGCAGTGTTAGATAGCTCAAGTATGTTCATAACTTCTCTAGAAAATATAACAAGATAACACTGAACAATTTCTTGGCTCTGCACAGCTTTCACAAGCCTCTTTTATTAAGTGGCAGGCTTTTAATAAGTGTACCCACTCTCATTGACCTAGATGTATAACTGCATCTGAGGAAACTTGCTTCCCGGACTGAGGAGGGAAGGCGTCACTTGCAAATATAAGTCAGTACTATGAGATCTGGAAATGGCCCACAAATGTATACATAATCTTCAGCCTGGCAGTAGCCACTCCCGTTTCCCCAGTTTCGATTCCAGCGCAAGTATTAGCAGCAATAATGTATACAAGGTAGAAATACTGAGGAAGTGAGCTTTCAGTTTTAAGGGAAGCTCTGATTTTGATCTTCTAACTTAATTTCTGTGACAGTTGCTTCATGCTTATCCTAAGAAGAGAGACAAATTTAATTATTAATGCTGGCCTGTATAGACCATATCTCAAAATTGTGCAGAGGATCTGAAAATAGTGAGAACTTTAGAAAAGCATCGAGAAAGGAATTAATTTTTAAACTTTGGACACATTTGTATGATCTTAAACTTGTGCATACCAGTAGTCTCCAACAGTGTGACTCTTTGTAGAAATGGAATTATGTATATTTAGCAAAGGTAAAACTGGATCCCAGAAAAAGAAAGCTACATGAAGCCATTGTACAAGGAGCACATCTCTGCCTCTCAGCTGTTCAGGTTCCACTTGCTTGACACAAATGCTCAGCATGTGCAGATTTACTGGAGGGACCAAAATGGTCATAACCATCCCATTAGCACCTTTTTATGTGTTCCTGGTACTGTGATGTGATAGCAGCTGAGCAGCGTCTCCACCAACATCTACCCCTGCACAGTTTGGTAACGGAGTTACATCCCAGATTGAAAAGTCTGATCTAAGTCTTGATCGGGCTGCAGAGGACATGTCTGCATGATATACGCAGGGCTGGTTCAGCAGCCTGGCAGCCCTGCCAGCTAAGTGGTATTGCTGTGGGCAAGCACATGTCTGAACTGGCTGTGCTGTCTGAAACACAGAGCTGGTTAATGCTCACACAGCTGGAAACAGAAGCAAAAAGAGATTGCCTTTGCTGCATACCCATCATTAACCCCAAGTAAAGTCCTTAAATGTGATTCCGGTCTCCTCAAGCTGTCATTTTATGCTGCCTACAGACTAAGGGAGATAACTGTGCTTTAATTACCTGTAGTCCTTATAACATATTTCTTGGCAAAGGTAGATTTGCTTTATGAATATTTCAGTAGTGCAGAATCTGCATGTGACACAGAAGTCAAACAGCCCATGGTTTTCACACCAAAATTCTAAATATCCTTCTAACCTAGAGCTAGGGGTAAAGGTAAACCTTGTTAAAGGGTACAGATGTTGAGTACCTATGTGATGAGGCGGTAGAGTGGAATGGGACAAGTGTTTATGTCTGAGTAATTGGGGACTGTGAAAGGAAAAGGAAGAAATACTCAGCATAAAACATTACTTTATATCTAGGAGTTACAGTGTGAGAATCAACCAAAAAAAAAAAAAAAAGTAGTATTCTCTGACCAACAGGAAGTACTTCTTCTGTGTGAATCATTATAAGCCTGCCTCCCTACGAGGCAGTAGGATTCTCCTTGCTATGGCTTTGGAGCTGGGCTGTATAACTGACAGCAGGTAAAGAACAATCCTGTGATTGTTAAGGGGGTTCACTAGGTGATTGCCTGCACACTTGCAGACTATGCTTTCTGGTCGCTAGCAGGTAGCTGTTAGCTGCCTGGTATTTGTAGAAAACCTCGTTGGCATGTTTGGTCAAGCCAAGCTATTTTGTGACTAGCAAATAAATAACTTATTGAGAAGCTAGGTAAAACATATTTTATTGGTTTAACTTATTCTTATTAACTGTCTATATCATTTCCTCCCAACATTACAACTAACGTATTAAAATATAAGATGCAAGATAGCTTTGCTTTTTTCATGTAACCTTTTCAATGCCATATTTCAGACACCTGGCTGTGAAACTAAAATACTACCTATTCAGGTGCTTTTCCTACTACTCAACAGTACAATTGTTTATAAGTAATTTGTGTTGAAACACAAGCCTTCTGTACGCAAGCAATTAAATTTTCAGAGGCATATGAAGTCAATATGGCCCCTGTATAAGAAGGAACCTCCCTAGCCTGTAAACCCCCCTAGGCTGGAATATAGTGCAGGCAAGTAGCTCAACATCTTCTGTGCCTCCATTCTGGAGATTTATTTTGTTAATATAATTTCTTAGTTATGGCACAAACAAGGTACTTCAGAAGGATATGTGCAGTGTGGTTTATGCTTTTCCAAAGTTGTGACCTAACTACTTCCACACTTGTGGACTTTCAGGAGAACAAGGTCAGCCAAGACAAGTCACCAGTGTGGTTATTTTATAATTCAGTATGCATACAAAGACGAGAGAGGTGGGCTGATGTTGCCTTATTCAATATTCTCTGCTCTAAGGGTCAGTCCTGTCCTGCGAAATTAAATGCTTGTTAATTTTTTTTTTTCATTTCTTTTAGATTGCGGTTTAAAGGAGATTGCCATCTGTAATGATACCATTTCCTTTCTGTCTTTTCCCTGCTGGATTGCTTTCCCACTGATGCGTTTGTGACCAAGCACCCTGGCTACACTTAATTATTAAAAAGTCATTGCTCAAATAGAGCTCTGAAGAAAAGGAAATATTTCTTACCGCATATTACTGAATATTAGTTCATAATGAGTTTCATCTTTGTGTATTCCCTCCCCTAATTTGGAAGCCAGGTATATTTTATAATGCATAGGTACAGGTATGTATATTGTAAGAGCTACCAGCTACTAGAGAAAAAATAGCAGACATAAAAAAGAAAAGATATTAATATTTCCTCCAGTTTAAAAGTTTTAGGAAAGCATACATGACTTAGACTGCAGTATTTTTTAAATGGAAAGAGTGGCCAGGTGAGGCCCAAGTTTGCAATGTATTCTAACCACATTACTTCCATTTAATGTAATACAGGAAAAGCTTTAGAGTAAACATGTACCATGTAGATGTTAGCTTTTTTGTGTCCTTGCTTTTAGAACACGCATTTACAACAGAGCAGAGGCATCTGTGCAGGTGTCAAATGATCAAAACTGCACATGTGTACATATGTACCATGATGTTTTCCACATATTCTGGAGTTAATAATAAAAAACCATGTATTTGAAGAGATTTTCAACTGTATTATTTTCAATTTGAATGAACACTGGGGGAAATGCTGACCATGAGCATGTCAGTCTTGTTCAGTTTTAAGGGGCAGTCACTTTGCTGGACCTAATTTTCTGCCTGAAATAAACCTTTCTGTGTAGAATTAAAAAAAAAAAAAAATTGGATATTAAATAACACATCCTGTGCTGTTTATTTAAGCCCTTCTTTTAGACACAGAGTCTGTCTACCTGCTTACATTGTGCTTCTCTAATCACAGACTGCAATATTATTAAAAAAAAAAGACCACAGCAGATCAGATAATGTAACAACTCATCTTCTGCCAGTAGCTTGGTCGTGGAAGTACTGAGCTGCAAAGAGCTCAGCCGGTCCTGCTGAGGCCTGGGGTGCCTTAACCCACAGGAAACATGGACAGGGTGGGGTGGGACTGTTCGTGGCACTCGTGCTGTCTAGCTTGCAGCTAGCACAGTTGTGTACGACTTCACTGGGGTCAGCAGTGTAGGCAACATCAGCAAGGCTGGTTTTGCTGCCTTGCTTTCCCATCACACCTGAAGCAGGCTGTGGAGCAGGGCTGTGCAGTACGTGGTTGTTTTGGCCGGAATCCTTTAGCAAAAACGTTCCATATTCTTGGGGTAAAAACTTCCTCCTTCTGTGAATTTCTCTTGCTTTCACTGATCCCTTTAATTTTACTTTTTATCATCTTCTTTTTCTCAATTTTCTGGTGTACCTGGACAACAAATGCTATTTCGGCTCATACTGTTTTATTATGCATGCCGTCCCAGATTGTCTTTTTAACATGACAGCTCTGCTGGTGAATTGCCATCGTATCACTCTACAATACTGAATTAAACTGGATTAAATTCTGCATTGGTTCTTTACCCTGTATTTTATTTCAGATGCCTCTTGGATATTGTTTGTTGATTGTGATATAGACCATGGCACATTTCTTTCCTTCATTCCTCACATTTTCCTTACAGATCCCTACCTTTTTTATAAGAAGTGCACATGAATTAATATCTTTATGTACATTTGCAGTGAGTACTTAGTAAACTTATAATTGGCAGCTTCTAGACTCTGGCAAAAAAACCTTCAGGACCCTCCAGCCTGTGTCTTCTATCTCGCAGTGTGAGCAAGCAGAACACAGTAACAACCTGCAGATATTTTAAACATTGCAAATTCTTGTGTCTTTCAGGACCTAGATTTCTCATCACATCCACGGGAGCCTTGTATATTTTAGATGTACAGAATGAAGATGGACTGTACAACTATCGATGTATCACAAGGCACAGATACACTGGAGAAACACGACAAAGCAACAGTGCAAGACTTTTTGTATCAGGTGCTCCTTTATATATCATGTTAAATTAAGTATTGTGTATGCCTCTCTCTAGTGTGCTAAACTGGCAAGGCAGGTGCTTGTGCCTGTATGCACTAACAACCAAGTCATCTATCAAATGGGAGGTAGAAGTGGTCCTTTTTAGAATGTCCCATTTTAAAATCCTTTTTTCTGTTTTTCACCTCCTATTAGATTTTTCCAGAGAGCCTGCAGGGTGCACTGGCATTTAGTACAGTGATTTTTAGTAGGTTTAGAGTACTTTGTGAAAGGACTGTGGATGGGATTCTTCCCACTAAAAGTAGACCTGCACAGTGAAAGTGTCTAGTCACCTGAACTTCCCTTTGTAACCAAAGCAGAAGAACACTTTTAGGGGTAGTGTATCATCTGACCTACTGCAGCTGCCCACTCTGGGGTGAGATGAATTGCCTTATGGTGCCTATTTCTCTCTGTTAACCATAGCAGGAGCTCAGAACATTTAGCTCAGCTGTAGATATTTCCACTGCAGGAGTCTCAGGTTAGCTGAGGTGCATCTCAGCCTCCCTTTTCATTCATCACACTCCTTTCCTCTGGAAAACAGTGTGTTTCTCTGCTTCCAGGAGGGATCTCTAGCAGAAGGGGTACATGACCTGTCCCAGGCCACCCAGAGTGCTGCAAGCAGGAATGTTAGCTGGTGGCTGTCCATGGGCAGAGCTAAGAGTCCCAGGGCAAATGGCCTTGTGCAGTAGGTAGGAAAGTGAAAAGATAGATGGGGTATTTTAACCTCTTCATGTAATTGTAAATAATCTCCTGATTGTTGTGTGTGTGATGTATTGTTGGGTTCCCACCCCCCCACCCCCCCCCCCCAACATTTATGGCTATCAGTACGGTGCTGCTCCAATCCAAACTTCTCCCTATTTTGTCTCAGTGAGAGGAGGTACCAGTTGTGGGTGAGGTGAGAAGAAGGGGCAGACCCCAGGCCTGGTTTTGGAACTTGCTCTCAAACATCTCTGTATAGGATTAGCTCTTCTCCATCTCCCCTTCCTCTCCTCATTTGCTGGGTGCCTGTAACTGCACCCTGTGTTGCCATGTGAGCAAATCTGCAATTGTATTCCCACATCCATAGAGTTAGCTAAGACTGTATCCCAGACCCTCTCTTCTTTCTCCCTGCCTTACAGAAGACATGCCCACCATCCCACTGAAAGCCCACAGAACTTTTTCTCCTTTTCACTGTTACTAAGTTGCCCTAAAGATCCTAACCCTAAAGATCAGTCAGGGTACGGTGACCTTCACAATCTAACAATCAGTGGGATCATTCTCCTTTTGACCTTGTCCTCTTGTCTTTTGGTCTTCTTGTCAGGAAAAAAAAAATCTAGTGATTAGATCTCAGCTCTCCACCCTCTGTTTGAGAGCCCTAAGGGAGACAGAGGTGGGCACAAGGTGTTGCATTAGTAACATACTTCCTGCCCTCCTCCAAAATGGTCATTGCTAAAGGATTCTGGAGCCTTCTGAATACACAAGTCAGTACTTAAATATACTAATGATAAAAAAAATAGTGTGATTGTTCAGGTTAGAATCACTTACCAGTCAGATCCGGGAGTTTCTTCCTTTGATAAGTCTCCCCTGTGGGTAAAACTCTTGCCTCTGCTTTTCCCAGCCAGATGAAGTAGTTTTCCTGCACAATAATCTCCCTGCTTTGGTCTTATAAGGATAGGCAGGGTCCTATCCTTCTAGCTGGCTCCATAATATGGTCTGCTTCCGTATGAAATCATGCTAAGGCTGAGCCAGTGGTAACATAAATAAAATCAGGCTTGTATCTTGGTTACCACAGGAAAATTTCTAGTTATTTCACTGAACAAAAGGGGAAAAATGAAAGCTCTGTCTTGTTTGCAATTCAGTAGCCTAAAAGATGTGCTCTGTCTGGAGTCCCCTTTTCTATTCTTCTCCACAGACCAAATCAAAATAGGAAATTTTACCTGGGTAAAAGCAATAGCTGGCTTTTTTAATTCAGTGGGGTTAATTATTCTCTATTAGAGCTACAGTGGGCTCTGATTTCCAGTCCTGTTAGTCTACTGAACAAGTGCAGCAGTTATGGACAGGGTTTGTCTCTTAATATTTCTCTATCAGGTTTTCTTTTTTCTTTTCTGGAATTTATGTTTTAAAATAGTGAGTCCTTTAATAACTGAGATCAGAGAATCCATGAACATAGTTGTGAAAGGTCTGCTTGCATGACACCTACATTTTTGCCTGCCTTTTACATACATAAATATTCTTTGCTTATTTGGGGATGAAATAGTTTGTGGTAGATATTGATCATAGTCTCCTGACCATATTTTTAACATGAGGAAAGCTTTGTTATTGTTTGAATGAGTGAGAAAGGTAATGTGCATATAAAAGCAAATACACCTGTGAATAATTAATATGCCTATGACCAAAGCAGAGTTCTAAATTTCATTTGGAGCAAGAATATCTCCTTGAAATCATGTGGCCTTTCTAAATAAAATTAAAACCAAGGCCATTAACATGTTGCAGAATATTCCTCTAATGCCCATTATAGTGTGCTTTTCCAAAAATAATTTTGTCCAGCCATGAATCCCAGCTCCCAAAATCTTTACCATTTTTTAACCCCCAACCTCCAAAAAATCCTTATGATTTTGAAAGCATAATGAGTTTCTTGCTCTGTCCTTCAAAGAAGATCCAAAGTAGAATATTTTAGAACAGTATTTTGCCTCAGTTTTTCTGCCATTGTTCTTGCGAGAAGTCATTTGCAGCTGACTGTTAAAGCATAGTAAAACAATCATTCAAAAGAGTCCGTACCATGTACTGGAATTGGGTTATGTTGCTTTGCTATTTGCCTCATTGCATGTGATTGCAGATGAACCCTGGGATTTCTTTTGTGCTTCTTTTCTTTTCTTTTCTTTTCTTTTCTTTTCTTTTCTTTTCTTTTCTTTTCTTTTCTTTTCTTTTCTTTTCTTTTCTTTTCTTTTCTTTTCTTTTCTTTTCTTTTCTTTTCTTTTCTTTTCTTTTCTTTTCTTTTCTTTTCTTTTCTTTTTTCTTTTCTTTTCTTTTCTTTTTTCTTTTCTTTTCTTTTCTTTTCTTTTCTTTTTTCTTTTCTTTTCTTTTCTTTTCTTTTCTTTTCTTTTCTTTTCTTTTCTTTTCTTTTCTTTTCTTTTCTTTTCTTTTCTTTTCTTTTCTTTTTTCTCTTTTCTTTTCTTTTCTTTTCTCTTTTCTTTTCTTTTCTTTTCTTTTCTTTTCTTTTCTTTTCTTTTCTTTTCTTTTCTTTTCTTTTCTTTTCTTTTCTTTTTTCTCTTTTCTTTTCTTTTCTTTTCTTTTCTTTTCTTTTCTTTTCTTTTCTTTTTTCTCTTTTCTTTTCTTTTCTTTTCTTTTCTTTTCTTTTCTTTTCTTTTCTTTTCTTTTCTTTTCTTTTCTTTTCTTTTCTTTTCTTTTCTTTTCTTTTCTTTTCTTTTTCTTTTCTTAACTGGAATATATGCGACATAGGCGCTCTAAATAGGAGTCTGTTCCAGGGACATCCCAAAGAGATTTTTTTTACCATCCATTTAAATATATAAGTACAGAGTGCAAGAAAGCAGGTCACTGGAATCATATTTTGTGTATCCCTGAATATATTTTAAATACTTCTTCAAGAACCAGCTCGAGGCTTCTCAAGTATGTAGGCAAATCCCAGTTTAGCTGTTCTGCGGATGGGACTCCAGGCTGGGCTACTCCTGCCAAGGCTCAGTTTGAGAAGGGAAAAAGTGAAGCGAAGTGAACCTGCGGTAGAGGACCCAGGGACTGGTGTGCTGTGCTTGAAGGGTGAGAAATGGTAGCTGCAGAAGGTGGCTGTGCCACCCATGGCATCTGCTGCCATAACCCCCAGCTCCTGGGGGCAGCCTGCCTGGCTTCCCAGCCTTCTACCTAGGCATGGGGGCAGGAGGGCAGCGGCTGCTTTGCTGTCGCCATCAGCTGTTTGCCTGACATGGTTTCGCACTTTGCCTGGGCGCAGCATCAAAGCATATGCGGTTCTCAGCAGCAATCTAGGAGGCTGTTGGAGTGTGATATTTACTAGCCACAACTTTTCCTTACCATTACTTTAATTCCTCCCCTGGTGGCCCCCATCCTGTTTCGAAGTCCATGCGGTACTTTGTATTTTTGTACTCAAAGGGTTGCACACGGGACCGCATATATCCTTCACAAAGTCTTTTGAAGTTAAAAGTGTATGGAGAAGATACAAAGCTACTGTGAGTTTTGAGTAGGAATGCACAGACAATACCTTTAAAAGTCAGTTCTACTTTTTTATTATTTAATTATTACTTTCAATTGAAGAAATTGATTTTGTCTAGATGTAACCTTCCTAAGAGCCAGAGCCGTAATTTCTCGCATGCTTACATTTTTACTGAGTTAATTCCTCAGGCTGCACAAAGAATCTATGCACTGAAAACATAGATGCCCGATGACCCAAAAGGCGAGAAAGGAGCTGGCTAATCAATTAGTCAAATTGACATTGGCCTTCCCAATAGCATCCTGGCAGATTGTGCTTTCACTAAGCCAGACATAAACAGCATGGCAAACTCAAAAATATAACCCATCTTGATGCCAAATATGGACCTTGAGGCTACTGATACATGCAAAATCATTTGTTTAACTACAATGACAGACAGACAGTAAGTTGCTGTAAACTGAATGTGGTTTTGCCTTCAGCAGCTCAACTTTTTGCTGGCACCTAGAGAGCAGAAAAACCTATGTGGTCATCTTTCATTGAACATTGAGGCATTTAGGGTTTTATCTAGATATTCACATAAAATTTACTTAGCCCATTTGTTTACCATCACAATTTTAGTTTCTGGATTGATAGTATAACTTGCATAATGCCTCTAGCTATTTGTTCTCAAGTGTACCCTCCCAGGTGTGGCTGCAGTTCATGAAGATATATCTAAACTAGTTTTAAACTAACTAGCTCGGGTACTGGTTACACTATTGCTTGAGCAGCTTGAATTCAGCATGAACTGCTCCTGTAATCTCTCCAGCTCTTAACAGGAACCTGCTGCAGCTGCCCTGTGAGCAGTATCTGCGCTAGCTGACTCAAAGACCACTTGAAAATGTCAACTGGTTGCAATCACACCTACACCCAGGCAACTATGATGTGGATATACCCAAAAAGAGATGGGTGTGTCAGATAGGAGTAAAAGGAGTTAATCAGTATGTGGAGTTTCTTTGTGCAGTCTTAGCAAAGTGGGTGCATGTGATGAGAAAATACTTAGATGAATATTTGTTGATTTAGTGTTCAGTATTTATCTTGCAATAGCTCCAGGATTGGCTTCCATCATGCTGCATGCTGCACAAAACTGTAAATCACGTCAGCCTCTTCCTCCAAAAGTTTTCAAACTTCAAAAGCCGAAATCACACACAGAGTACTATTTCTGGTGGGGTACATGCACCTCTGGTGAAGGCACTCTGCCAGACTTCTGTGAGATACATAAATATATGCCAGATGCTACACAAGTGTGTGGTTTGAGAGCTGCTTTTCTCAGTAAGTTGAGCACAGAAATTTGGGGTATTGAGTTGTATGTTGGTCTTGTCACGTTAAGTTATTTTTCTAGAGAAGAAGAAAAGGCTCGTCTGTCAGTTAGACTAAAGATAGAAATTCCTGTGTCTTTGCCCATTTCTCTCCTGACAAGCGTATTCCCTTAATTAAATCGCTCCTTTAATTCAAAGCCTTCAGACCACTGAGAAGCACGAAGAATGTGTTGGCTTCATTCTACTGGAATAGTGCAGGGATAACAGTAATAATTGTTAAGGCAACACATTTCTGGCTCTCCATTCCTCTGATAGGGGACATGGAGGATGACCAAAGAAATGGTTGCCACCTGGAAAAAATCCAGTGAGAGGATTTCCAAGTAGTGATGAGATGCTTCAGTAGTACATGCTTCTGGATCTCAGCCACCACTACTGAGATATTGGAGACTGATGGCTGGGTCACAGTAGCAAACTGTAGTACATAAAACACTGGGCTAGTGAGTCACAAAATGCAGGAGACAAAATACTAGCATATTGCTTAGTGAATGAAAGAATTTTAATGCTCCCACTGAAAACTGCTGTTTGCTCTTTCAGATCCAGCGAATTCAGCTCCATCTATTCTAGATGGGTTTGACCACCGTAAAGCCATGGCAGGACAGCGAGTGGAGCTGCCTTGCAAAGCATCAGGGCACCCCGCACCAAAGTATCGTTGGCTGAAGGACAACGTTCCCTGGGAGCCTGACAGCAGGTTTCGGCAGACAGTTACAGGTCTGCTGATTGAGAACACGCGTCCCTCGGACTCGGGCAACTACGTCTGTGAGGTGTGGAACAACTATGGGACTGCCGAGATGATAGGGCGACTGTATGTAAAACGTAAGTCCTGGGCTGAGTTAAGCTCTTGGGCCACTTCTTGCCTGGGTGTTTGCATCAGGGAAGGTGTTGCCGTATCTTGCTGTACCTTTTGTTTTGTTACTTTACTTTAGCAATGCTTAAACTTCTCAAAGTTGTGGAACAACAGAAAGTAGGCTCTGTGGAGATGAGTTCATTGGACAATTGAGCGATCAGAAGTGCAAATAGATGCAATTTATAATGTAGCTATATAATTTATCACATGGAGGATATGTAATTTAGAAGCTTGAATTGGATGCTTAAAAAGAAATTGCAAATGTTCTCATGAATAAAGCTGCCAAACTCTCATTGTCATGACTCATGCTGTTCGGTAATATTGAATACTCATATCTCCCCTCAGTTGAGTATTCATGTGTGAATATTCTGAATGTTTCACAAATTCTACAAAGATAATTATTACCCAGAAGCACTGCACTGGAAAAGTGTTATTCTTCTATTGTTAAAAAAAAATTATTTCCTGGAATAGAAATAATGCTTTGTGAACTAACGTTTCCACCTATACAGCATGACTAGCAAACTGAAAAAGGAGAAGTTTGTGAACAGTTCAAGCCATAAAAATGTCTTCACAAATAATTACACATAATGTATTTGGGCAAAATAAAACCAAGATCAAAGATCAGTAATTCGTGAATGATAACAGAGGAGCTTTGGTTCTAAATGTACTCATAAAAATGAGTTAAATTCAGTCTGCGTTGTATGATACAAAGTCAAAACTTCCAGAGACATGATGTAATGGTATTGCTAGTGATACTGAAAGTATTCCCAGTGCCTGGTGATACATTTTGCTTATGGACTCAGTGGTCAAACAGCCAGTAGATTTCTTCTGGATCAGCTTGGTAGGAAGCAACAGCTGGGCGAAGGAGTTTTACTCTCCTCTGCAATGGACGATGTGGTTCACTTTCTTGCATCATCATGGCTCTGAGATGTTGGTGGTGCACTTGAGTGTGTCTATTTTGTTTAATGGCTCATTGGCAGTTTTGAGCCTTTGTGGTCTTTTGGATAGGAAACATGGAGATGTTCAGTGTCTTGTAACATACATATGAGCACAGATTAACTCTTGCTCTGGGCCACTTTAGAAGAAAGGTCTGTTACATACATGTCTGTGGTCCAGAATGACTGAGGCCACTGACCTATGTGGTTTTTTCTAGGCCTCTGTTCCCAATGGGCCACTAAAGATTTATTCCATATGTGTGTTATAAAATGTTCTGTAAAGTGAATGAGTTAGCTGAGGAAATTTTTAGGTATAAGCATGCGTATACATGTGTGCGTCTTCATGTATGCAAGCTGGAAAAAAAATAAATAGGATGGTATGTATTTAGTATCAGAGATGATATCGCTTTTGATAGTGGTCCCTTATCTTTATTAGGAAGTCATATCAAAATATGCAAAACATGAGATGAGATCTGCGTTCAGTAGTGCCAGTAACTGTTAGCTGGCAGGATAAAGATTGTTATCCTCGCATTTGCATTTATGACTTTATTTCAAAACTGTTAATCCTCTTTTTTTTCACAATATAAAACTTGCATTACCTATGTCCTACTGTTTTTTAAAGCTGATTTGAAAATACTGTAGTCTTCCCATGCTGAAGCAGAAAATTTAGTGAGCCCACACACAGAAACACTTACATATGGACAGATCTTACAGATGTCTATGCATGCACCTGTATTAACATTTTAATGTGGATCTTCCACTCTTAAAAGCTAATCTCCTGGTTATTGACATTTACTGCACTTGTTCACATCAGGGAGTGGTTTTGAAATATGTGAACTGGGTTCCTTTTGCAGAAAATTAAAGCAGAAGATAAGCTTCAGGAATGCACCCGATTTATCAGTTCCAATGTCCACACTGAACTAATCTGAAGTAACGTCCTACCCTCCCAAAACATGTGTAATGCCATTGTTAGACCCTCAGGAGTAACAGTGTTACTCAGTAGATCTGCTCCTACTGTTCATTTAGGCATGGTCTACAGGATTATATCACATGTTAAGGAGGTTATCCCTATAGGTCTATGTTTTGTGTCATGGATGTTGGTGGCCAAAATGCTTGTTTAGAGCACACACAGTCATCTGTTGTTTGTTTGTGGGTTTTTTTTTCAGAAGGGTATAGCTGTGATTTTTATTGTTCTCCTTAATGAGAATTAATTTGTTACTTGCACATAAATGTATGTGCATACTTAATGTTCTCTATTTCCCTTTCCCTCTCCCTTATTTTGATTTAAATCTTCAGAACCACTAAAAGCCACGATTAGCCCACGGAAAGTAAAAAGCAGTGTTGGTAGTCAAGTGTCCTTGTCCTGTAGTGTGATGGGAACTGAAGACCAGGAGCTCTCCTGGTATCGTAACGGTGAAATCATCAACCCTGGTAACAATGTCCGGATCACTGGCATCAACCGGGAGAACCTTATTATGGATGGCATGGCCAAGAGTGATGGTGGAGCTTACCAGTGCTTTGTGCGCAAGGACAAGATGTCTGCTCAAGACTATGTTCAGGTGGTACTAGAAGGTCAGTCGCTACCTGTTTAGTGATTCTGGTCTGCATAATATATATGTCATCTTTGGTATCATTGTTGTAAAGTGAGTGATAGTGGACTCTAGACAGGAGAAGAGGGTACTCATGAACTGTCAGTGGGGTTTGTTGTGCCCCACTCCGAGCAAAAAATAATGGAATGAAAAAATTGATTTGAAAACAAAAATCCTTCCTGAGCGGTCATTCCAGCCTCTTTTTTTTTTTTTTGGGGGGGGGGGCGGTGGGTGGGTGGTTGTGGCAGTGCTGATTTTTGACATTAGCTTTTAGCAGGGCGTGAGAGAAGAGGTCTTCTATTCAACTCCAGACGTCTCCTTCTGGGCATGGCTTTTCTTGTTGGGTGTATTGGCTGAAGGCTTGGACATCATCTTAACTAACTGACACAATGTTCCACATGATAATCAAGTGAGGAAAGCAATCAATTTGTAGAGAGTGAGTTCACTAATGAGGCTGTAGTGCAGTCGTGACATGGACACTATTTTTAGAGTCTTTATAGAAAAAGAAGAGATTACCTGCCTGGACCGAGTTACCTCGGCAACCATCTCCCGTGACTAAGAAAGCCTAAGGAGCATATTGATAATCTATCATGATGTCGAGAGAGTGCAGGTTATCAGAGAGCAACAGCAGGAAAGATTTCAAAGACACTCAGGTCTCACTGGGAAAATAATGTCTGCTTTCATCTCCAGAAAAAGCCTGTCACTTGCATGAAAAAAAAGAGGAGGAGGGGTGGCAGAGGTACATAGGGTGCACACTCACAGATTTACTGGTCCTGTCTCCACTTTCTTTCAGGATAAGAAAAGCTTTTTTTTTGTTGCTGTTGTTTTGTTTTCTGAGGGATAACAGCATCTAACACACAGCAAAGGAAAGGAAGAGAGTTAGAGATGAAAATAAATAAATAAATTAGAACTGTCACAAAACTAATGGGACAGAAATGAAAGGGAAAGGAGAGCAGAGGAGAAAATTATGAAATCAAATCAAATCAAATGCTCCTCCAGGGATGCTGAGGCCTTTCAGCACCCTGAAAGTGGCAGTGCCTTATGTTTTTGACTACAGGGCAAGCAAGGAATTTTTGCAGCCTTGTTTTTAATTCTGCTATGAGTCAGCAAGTGGGGAGCCTTGCATACATCATGCCAGTTCCCTCACTTTCCTGGGTGAGGATGCACTGAAATTGCAATGTAAGAATTGTGATTTCCAGGGAAGTCATCATGGTTCAAACCTCCCAAACGCATGGGTAACACACAGCAGAGTGTACATGAAGAGGCAATATATAGTGTGCACAAACAAATAGCGCATCACACAGATCATGAGACTTGTTAGTCCTGTCCTGACATCCTCTGTCCTGTGCAACACTGAAAGGAGTTGTCCTTAAAGGGCTTCGTGTACCAGGTGAGTTTTCAAGTGTCTTTGGCCCATCTCTAGGTAATGAGGCGCCTTTTCCTTCTGTTTCTTGCAGGCATCAATACTGTAGGAACACTGAAGTTAGTTAGCTTACTTGCCACTTGGCTTTTTAAAACCCAGCAGTAGCCTACAGCACTGTTGCCCGAACTTCGGACTGGATTGCTTCCTGTGTTCTGCTTACTGCTCTTGGTGTGTGGCCTTTTGCTCCCAATTACACTGAAATCCCTTCTAGATACAGCTTTGAAAGTACGATTTTCAAAGGAGAACAAACATGCATTGCATGATCCCAGAAAGAACTTCCTAATTAATAGCAGAGGGTTGGCACTCCTAAATGTTACCCTGCTGAACTCTTTGGATAGGTGGTTATTTAATCCTGCTCCCCACTTACAATCTCAAAGTTTCTGTCTCCACCCATTCTCTTTATTCACTTGCCTGGTAGAGGCTGAGTAAATTGTGACACAGATCACAACAGAAAACATTTGAATGCTGTCATTTCAGAGGAATATTTATATATTCCACAGCACAAAATGACCACAGAAGGAAATCAGTATCACTGCTGTTACTGGCAGTCTGTATTCGGAAAAGCTTAATTTAATACTTTTCTAAATGGGGTATTGTGGGTCAAGACTAAACTGCATTGGTACAGCTGTGTGAAATTAGCCCATGCAAGTTATGCCTGGCTCTTGCCAACAGGATTCATCCTTAGCTTTCCAAGGAGCCGAAATGTACCAGGAGAAGAAAAATTCCAAATGTGTTGAGGTTTTGCTGTAAGTCTTTTGTGATGAACTGTGTATGGCTTTAACACTTTTCTGCAAGAACCTGGCAGTTCATATAGCTGTGCAGAGCCCTGGTCCATCTATTGAAGTGCTTTTCCTTCAGCAGAGTCAGTACCAGGTGTCTTAGAAGATGAAAAAGAAACCTGCAGTAAGCAAAGGATCATTTAAGTATTCTACTACCAAAATTTGTTTTCCTCTCTCAATAATTAGAGTTACGTCCTGGAACACAATTGTTTGCATCGCTTCCAAAAAAGATCTTGGCTCATGCGATAGGCTCCAGGATAGAAGGAACAAGCTTTACACCATGTGAGTACTATTCTCCTGCTTTTCTTTCCCTTGGCAGATGGAACTCCCAAAATAATTTCTGCCTTCAGTGAAAAAGTGGTGAGTCCGGGAGAGCCGGTCTCCCTTATGTGCAATGTGAAGGGGACTCCTCTGCCTACGATCACTTGGACGTTGGACGAAGATCCCATTGTGAAGGACGGCAGTCATCGTATCAGCCAGATTATCACCTCCGAAGGCAACGTGGTCAGTTACCTGAATATCTCTAACACTCAGGTCCGAGATGGCGGAGTTTATCGCTGTACTGCCAACAACTCTGCTGGAGTCGTCCTGTACCAGGCTCGAATAAACGTAAGAGGTGCTTGTCAAATCAGCTCCTCAAAAAAACACACATAACTCATTGTAGTGGAGAAGAAGATTGTTGCATGTGATGAAATGAGTCTTGGAATGCCAAAACCAACTTACTGTTTTTCCTCTCCTTTTCTTCCCCCTCTCTTTTCTCACCCTGCCTCTCCAGCCCCATCTAGAAAGTGTATGGTATGGTTAAATGTTGGAAGAACCTTTTGGCTTGTGTTCTATAGTCTATTTTTCCTATACTCATCTCTATTAGTTCACAGTTTCTTTACTTTAGTCCTGCTGTGCATGGGTTTTTTTCCTTTTCCTTTCCTTCTTTACTTGTCCAACATTCATTGTAATTATTCATGTATACAGTATTTTAGCTTGCATTTCTAGCTCTACATGGCATAATACCCATCCTCATGGTATTATACTTTATATACATCAAAAAAAAGCTAACTTTGTCAGTGTTCTCTTCTGTAACAGGATTCTAGCTTTGTATCAGTTTTAATACTTCATATTAATTAAATCATCCTCAGCCTTTTAATTTGTAATGCAGCAAAGATTTTATCAGGCAAGTGTTGGATAATGCAAACATATACCCCCACATAATTAGTATGTATGCTGCAGGGTGAGGAAAAACTAGAGCATATAAAGATTAGGGAAACTGCTTAAGTAGCTCTTAAAAGCAAAAACTGTCAAATGTTAAGAAGTGTACAAGCCGCACCTGTAAACGTCGTTAACATTTGGATATACAGAAAAATTATATGCATGTTTCCTCAAGCAAGTGTGCTTTTAAATTGTTTTCAAGAGTTTCTTTTTACCTTTCTAGGGCCAGCAAGCATTCGACCGATGAAGAACATCACAGCAATAGCTGGACGGGACACCTACATCCACTGCCGTGTGATCGGCTACCCGTATTACTCCATCAAGTGGTACAAGAACTCTAACCTGCTACCGTTTAACCATCGCCAAGTGGCATTTGAGAACAACGGGACACTGAAGCTTTCAGATGTGCAGAAGGAAGTAGACGAGGGCGAATACACGTGCAATGTCCTCGTTCAACCCCAGCTGTCCACCAGCCAGAGTGTGCACGTGACAGTAAAAGGTGAGGTCAACTCGGAAAACCAGAGCCAAGCTAATGGCTGTGTCTTTTATAGAAACACAGAATTGCACACATAGGATTGTGCTGGAAGTTAGACAATGAGCACTTAAGAAGGTTAATCCAGATTTGCATTTATTTTTAATGATGACGTAGATGCTAATCAGTCACTGTGTCTTCTTCTCTCCTTGACTTTTAATCTCCTTCGTTCAACTAGTAAAGTATTGCTTTCTACGTGGAAGCCTTGCAGAAGCAAGCTTTCTATGAGCCGTTTTCACTACAACAACTAAGGCAGTAGATCAATGTTTTATCACCTGAGTTTCACTGGTGACTGTTTCTCTGCTGGATGACAAAGTTCACATTTTCATTAGCCAGTGACTTTCCAGCTTTTAAAAAATAAGATGAGCATTTTAACGTATGTGTTTCTGCCAATAAGCAGAGACAGGAACTGAAAGCATTAACCTTGCTTTGCTCTTATTAAGTGTGCTTTTCTGAGTGTACTTGATGCTTAGAATGGTAGCACTGTCAATAAATGTGACTTGAAATTCTAATAATTCTAATAGGATGCTTAAAATCTATTCATATAGTCGCAAACAAGGATGTTCAGATGGACCTGAAAGACTTCGGCAATAGAGGAAAATAGGAATTTTTTAGCATTGTGTTCTGACTATTCTGACATTGGCAATGTTCAGACCTATTCACAAGGACACAAAAGACAGAAAACCTGATTGCAGTAGCACCTAGTTTTGAGCGATGGGGCCACTAAATAGTGCACTTCATGTGAACCTGTAGGAAGAATTGAGGTATAATTTCACTGTTCCTGAAGTTCTTAGAAACCTTTCCTGGGCTTTTTTTGGGGGGGAGAAGAGAGGAAAGAAGGAAGGTTGATTTCTGTATCTGTTCTCAGATAAGATACAGAGCAGAACACTAAGGTAAAATTAATTTGGTACAGACATCTGATCTTTTAACTCCTTTCTGTTCTGTTTGTTTAGCCCTTTCTTGTTTTCATTCTGGAGTGATGTAATTGCTAATTATTTCAAGAGTTTAGGGGATTAGCTTTAAGCCACTAGCAATTTGGACTCTGAAAGGCATGACATCTCATACACCTGAGACGCTCAGGGGCACTGGTCACACACTGCAGCATAAAAAGCTAATTTCACCATTTCTTTTCATGTGTGTGGTATGTTGCTTGACATTACAGTAATATCTCAGATCTACTGATGCAGTTTCAGAACTGCATGCCAAATCAGTAATTGTGTTGCTGCTGCACTAACAGTTCACCATGGTAAATCTAATGGGCAATGTTCTTCAAATGACTATCAAAATGAATGTAGCCAGACAAAAAAATTCCAGCAGTCTATGCTTACAGCTCTGGCATTTAGATCATGCAATACTGTTTTTTCTTCCACTAGGTTACAATTTCAAACTTGACAATTCCTCCCCCAGAAAGCAGATTGCCAGCTCTACCAATTTTGATTGAACTGTAGCTTTTATCAATGATTTGACCTCCTTGAAGGTATTCTACTGCATTTCTGGATATTCAGCTGCCAGAGCCATTAGCTGGTCAGAAATCTCAAACAGTGACTGCATGTACTCTGAATAACTTGCATAAACATGTGGCATGTTGAAGAGTGCCGGTGGGCTGAGCTGCCCTGCACCTGTGACCTGCACCAAACCTCATCTTGCATGTGCTCCATAAGGCAGATGCATCGGAGCAGTGCAAGTTGCAGTGTGAAAAGTGATCCGTGGCACGTGCAAAGCTCATACCTATTGATCTGGAGTTGCCAAACTTGGCTGCAAAGTGCCCTAGCTACTTCCACATGCCCTGGCCTTGACAAGACATTGTTATTTAAAAAAAGGTTAATATCCTGTCCTCATATGCTAAGCCCGAAATGTCAAAGGTGAGCTTTGCATGTCAGACCTGAACAATTCTCAAGGTTCTGCTATTGTAGCTGGAGGTCAGCATTGCCACAGTGGTCTTTTAGATAGCCATGTACTGTTTTCTTCTGTAACTACGTAGTGAATTTATCTAACATATTAGCAGAGAGTCAAAAGTGGCCTGTTGCTTCAAAATATTAGTGTTTTTGCTGTCTTTTCATTTTATTGATTCCAAAGTTAATGTGATGAGTTTTCAGGCACTTATGTTTGATTCCGAGAAATACAAAATATGGCCCAGCTTGCATACTAGATGTTTAAAGTACTCTGAAATTTGACATTGTAAGAGGGGTTAATATCAATGCCTAAATCTTCTTATTTATAGTTCAGCTTCTTATACCATCAGTATACTCACTTCTTCTCCAGAGAAACAGAGAGAGAATTATTGCCCATTTTCAACATCATGGGTCCTTTGGTTTGTTCTCATTTCTGCTACAAGCTTCCTGGGTGACCTCAAACCAGTCATCTGAAGGATGATTCGGAATAGATGATACTTAATGAGCTGTTACTTGGTATTTTGTTTCCTCCATGTTCTGTTCTGAAGATGTAATTATCAATTTCCTCATGAGCTTTTCTGACATGATAATCTCTGTGGTATCAAAGTGTTTCAGAAACAACGCGTTCATTTTCAAAACCCACCTGGATGATCAGGAGCGCTTTGGCAAATGGCAACTGAGGCACAGACTGAACTTAAAAGTATCCACACATTTTTGTATGTTCAATTTCAGAAGCCTACAGCTTGATTTTTCTAGTTCACCTGCTGTTATATAGCATTTATATGTTCAAAGCTCTGCTCCCATTGAAATGAAGTTGCTTCTGGGAGTTCTTTTTCCTTCTTCAGATCAGTCACGTCACCTAGCTTAACAACCTCCTGGGAAAGACAGATTTAAGTAATTTAATTAGCATTACCTAAGAGATCTGTGCAAAGGTGAATACAGAATTTGGCTCTACAGGGCAGCATTTATCTGCATTATGTATACAACTGCCCATCCTTGTCTGCAGTCCTCTACCACATTTACGGCTCACTTTCCAAACTCTCCAGTATGTGAAGCATCCTCATTCTGTCTTGAATGAGGATTTGCTAAAAGCAGCATCCAAAGAAAGATATGCAACAGCATGAGCATGTAATTAAATACAAGAGGGCTGCCCATCCTCTAGAGTATTTTGAGATTTACAAACATCCAATTGAAAGCAAAATCTCAAGGACATTCTTTGGAAATCACTGTAAGATCTCAGATAGAAGAACAGAAAGTTTCTTGACAATAACTTCACAATTAAATCCTGACTGCCAGAGAACCCAAGAGTGGGACTTATAGAGCCTTGCTGTGCAGCCTTCCACCTGGCAGGCTGTCAGGAAGACGAAATCTTGGGAGCTGGGCACTTATGTGATATTCGACCTTAGGCCAGCTACTTCTTTGCTTTACTGATCAGAAGAATCAATTAGACACCACATGAAACCAGTTGTCCCATTTTTTTAGGAATAACTGGTACCCTTGTCTGCATAGCCACCTACCCCAGAGGTCTGCAGACTCCAAATAACTCTGTCCCACAGAGATGTGGCATGCCACCTGTCCTGGTTTCACCTAGGGTAGAGTTAAATTTCTTCCTAGTGCTGTGTTTTGGATTTAGTATGAGAAGAATGTTGATAACACACTGATTTTTAGTTGGTGCTAAGTATCCTTTAGTCAAGGACTTTTCAGCTTCCCATGCTCTGCCAAGTGCACAAGAGGCTAGGAGGGAGCATAGCCTGGACAGCTGGCCCAGCTGGCCCAGCTGGCCAATGCGGTATTCCATACCCTGTGATGTCATGCTCAGTATATGAATGGGAGGCGTGTTCCAGGAAGTAGCGATCACAGTTTTTGGGCATTGCTTGGCAGATGGTGAGCAATTGCATTGTGCATCACTCATTTTTTATATTCTATCATTATTATTACTATCATTATTATTATTATTATTATTATTGTTGTTGTTGTTATTATTATTTCCCCTTCATTTTCTGTTCTATTAAACTGGCTTTATCTCAACCCACGAGTTTTCTCACTCTTACCCTTCCGATCCTCTCCCCGTCCTGCTGGGGTGGGGGGTGGTGGGGAGTGAGCGAGTGGCTGTGTGGTGTTTGGCTGCCTGTCAGGTTAAACCATGACACCACCCCCCCACCATCCTTTGCCTGTCCCTTGTCTCTGTCCCAAAATCTGGATCTTGGAAGCTAGCAGTCCCATAAGCTGGCTGCTGGGAGCTGAGTGGACAAGCTGGCAGGAAAATGTGCAGGTTTCTGCTTGGCAGACATAGCTCTATTGGAACCATGCCTGAGTCCTAACGGAGCTTTTTGGAAATCAAACCATCTTGGCATTATTTTTTTATATTTAGACAAATGAATTGGCCAGTTCTGAGTTCTGACAAAAAGCCATGAAAGCTACCCACCCTGTAATGCATACCTAATGGGGGGGATACTACGACTGTACTTTCATACTTAATTTCTGTTATTTTATACCTGTTGACTACTTGCCTTTGCAACTGTAATAATACTCTTTCAACATGTTCTGTTCTGGCCTGTGTTAAATGTAATTTTCTTTTTAGCTTTTTTGTAAAGTAAACTGAGCCCCCTTTCCTCCCTCTCCTGCAAACTGGAAACAGTGGTTACTGACATCCTCAGAAGCAATCATTGAGATTAGCCTTGCTAAGGATACTGCGTAGATCCTTGCCAAAACAGAATTATTCTTAGTTTCTTACTCTGTGTTTGGCCCAGCTCTAGTCGTTTGCCAGTGGGGTTTGTATACATCTGCAGACAGCAGAGGACTATTGAAGTCACACATCCTAAGGAGAAGAATATTCTGTAGAAGATGGAGGGTTTTGTGTTCATTCCTCCTAAGTATGACCTGTCCTCCTCAGTCTTCTCCAGCTCATCCTTGCCCAAGTCCTGGCTTTTCTGTTCTGGGTTCCAAAATCAGTCTGCCCTCCACGTCTTTCTCATCTCAGTCCTTGTTTCCTTGACACCTTGTTCTCATGACTCAAAAGTAGTCTTCCCCTTCAGAGCTCCTAACCTTCCTCCCAGCCTCCAGTTACAGTCCTCTCTTTCTGCCAGTCTTGACTTTCTCCATCTCCACTGGGTTTCAGTCTGTCTTCCCTTAATGTGGGTCTCTGACCACTGTCAGTGCTGTACCTCACTCCACTGCTTCCTTGTCCCAGTCTCACATCCCCAGCCAGTTTCCTAACTCCACTTTACCAACCCCCATCACCTCTGTAATCCCACCGCAGACCTGCTCCCAACTTCTGACTTCCCCTCACTGCCCCTAAATCCAATTCTATAATTCCCTTTTGTTATCCCGGACACTGCTTTGAGCTTCTGCTCCATCGCTGGTTGCTGCTATCTGCATGCCCAGCAATGCAGGCTGGTTCTCCACTCTGGTCCCTTGGCCCCCACATCTCCTTTCTTTCTCTCTGCATTGAAATAACTTTTTTCATGCTCCCTGGGCCCAGCACAGGCAACTGTGCGAGCACTAGAGAGAGAAATCTGTCTGCTTTAATTTCTGACATCTCACCACACTGTACCTGCCCCACGTGGCTGGAACTGACTCGGCCACTGAAGGTAGTGCTAGGATGTGTTCAGTGCTGCTCGAACCCTGGGAACTCTTAACTCTTAGTCACTGGAAAATGTCTTCTCAGGATGTGATAACTGTGGGGGTTTTGTCTATTTGTTTACTTGGTTTTGCTCAGACTGCAAAATTTGGGCCCCCTTGTGATGACTTTTCATAGGGACAGCAAGAATATCTGACGCTAGTACCGTGACCTGCTGAACTTGAAATCCGTGCTGCTAACCATGGGGCAGGTGGGACTTCTCAGATTCTACCAATGCCTTTTTTTTTGCTTTTGTGGTAGGATCAATATGTACTGCATCCCTATTTTTCCACCCTCCTGCCTTATTCTTGGAAATGGTCAAACAGTTGTAGCTGAAATGACTCAGCCTGAGGCAGACACCTGGCCTGGAAAAATGCTATCCAAACAAAAGTCAAACCGCAAGCAAATGAAAATAGTTTTGTAACGAGAAGTGTTGGCAAACAAAGAAAGAGGTTATATTACCCCCCCCATCTGTAAGTTTCATATTTCTGTTGAAAAACAACCCTTCAAGTGGCAAGATGGTAAAATAATAATAGCAGCATCTCTTCTGCAGCATTTTAGTAGATCTCAAAGCATTTTAAAAACAGGAATGAGTCATTATGTCCTTTTTTTCATTATTATGTAATTTATAGTAATAGTTTTCTCAGCTACAGTAAAAGCCATCAGATGTAAGTGATGATTTTCTTTTCATCAGTCTCATGGGACACGCTTCTCATGTAAACAGCCTGCTGCTATTCACACTTCTCCGACAGAAATTAATTGAAAAAGAAGCCCCTGAGAGGGGAGGGTGCAGCATCATTAAAATAAAAAGTGTGGTGTTCAAAAGGACTGTTTCTGATCTTTTAGAGCTTATACATCTCATTGATTTAGAAGGCTTCTCATTGCCTTATGCCAAAGTGATAGCACTTCACCTGTTGTGAACCACACAAAAGAATCGTACCAGCCTGTTTCTTTTTAGAAAATAAGCAAACCAAACAGGAGCTATTTCTAAATAACTTCATATTGCAACTATTTGAATAGATGCTCCTCATCTTTCCTGGGAAGTATCTAGCTTTTTCTAATATACAAAATGTTCTTGGTGGATTTGCATTGCAGATCAGTTCAGGGAGGACTGGTTTAGATAGTGAAAAATATGCAGGCACAACAGGGAAAAAACGTCAGGGGAAATCTTTCAAGGGTTCTTGGGACCATGGTGCATGCTGTCATCAGACAATCTGCTAATCTGTTTATGCTTCAGTCTGTGGCATGGATTATGGCAAGTGTGAATTCAGTTTCATGCACGTATCTAAGACGTAACTTCTTATCTGTCCTACTGACGGAACCTTGCCAATGATTTGAGTCAGAAAAAACTTCTGGCCCTGAAAGTTCTTCAAATAATTCTTTCATTATATCACTTTCTGCCTTTTGTTCACTCTCCCATGCAACGCCTTTTTGGACCTCTCCAAACTTGTTGCAACTTCTTCAGGAAGAAATATTCAGATCTCTCAAAGTGACTGGAGTTGTCATATGCAGGAATCACGCAAGGGCCATGTGGTGAGAATGGATGAGAATGTCCAGTCACGCAAAAAATCCTGCAAAAATCCACTTAACAGTCATTCTCAGGTCACATAATGGGCATGGGGATTTGTTGTGGGGAGCAAGCAGTGGCAGCAGTCTGATTTAAGGGAACGTGCACTTTGATAGTGATATCTCCCATGCAAGAACCCCAGTATCTAACCTGTAGAAGTACCTGAAGAAAAGACTAAAATAGTCTGGTATTCAATATGTAAGACTTGACTGGTCTGTGTAAATTTTTTGCCATTCAACATACAGCAACTCAAGGTTAGCCTTGCATTAAAATAGCTGACTCACATTCTTTAAAAGCTCACAAGTGTCATGTGGACGCTGCACTTAAGTGTCTTATTTTGTAGCAGTACACTTCGAATATACTATAGTCCTAATGACTCCACCTCTGACACTGCAGAAAATGGTCACCCAAAAATGTATGTTACAGTTGTTTCATTACTATCCTAGTCTTCCTGATGAGGAATTAGTATGTGCAAACACAAAACTTTTCACTTAAATCTAAAATAAAACTCACTGGTTTTGTGCACAGTCTTACATCTTTCAAACACAATTTAAGTTGGTGTATGGATGTGTTTATTTATGAAATGAGCCTTAATATTTGAATAAGAGCCTCAGCTAAGGACTTCAAGACTATCTGTATATTATGCTTGGGCTTATTGAAAGCTAGCCTTCTTCTCTCTCTTACAATGCAGCTTTATTTACTTTGGTTTTGGAAGAAGGTATGTTCTTGCTCTTTTTTGTATGTATTTTGTCAATTATATTTGAAATACTTTCTTACATATTTGTTAAAATTGCTCTTAAAATTTTAAGCACTTTACTGCATCAAGTTAGTGTGAGCTATTAACAGTGTGTGTGTGTAAGTACATATAGTAAGTACATATAGAAAGCGAGACTGTGCTTGCACATGATAGTGCGGGTCTGGAGTATGCTGGCCTAATTTCAAATCAATGTGTATAATACATAGCATGCAAAAAAAAGTCAGTATCAACCCTGTGGAAACAGAAGGGTGATATAAAATCAGCTGTTTATGTACAGTCCTGGGATAAAGGTGAAAGAGAAGCTAGTGTGAAGTCAGTCAAACTACTGACAGGAATGATTTTCAGAGCCAGAGATCATCCTGTTAAAGTCCTCTCTCATCTAAATCTGGAACTTTTGGTTCTAGTGATTGGGTTGGTTTCAACTTTTCACAGTGTTACCCGAGGACAAAGATCACTTTAGATCATGTAGGGGTTAAACAAGGGCAATAGCTCTGGAGCAGGTTCCAAAAGCATAGTAAAAGTACCTAGTAAGTGCTTCTGGATATCTAGCCTACAAGTGAGGCTTTTTAACAGGCAGCACTTCAACAATAAAGGTAACTGCTTGTTGTGTTAATATACTCTTGCAGCTGCTAGCTTATCTTCAAATCAAGAAGGTTTTCTCGTTTAAAAAATAAATAGCAAATGCCTCCCCTTGGGCAGGGAACTGAGCTTCCCGCCATCCTAGCTTTGCAGGGTGCTTCATATGATAAGGGCATGCACTTTTCCCCTCACAATGGAGGCTGAAAGGAGATGGTTCGATAGATGGATAAGACATGACATAAAAGCACTCTTGGTTTCTACACAACATTTTACATCCTCTCTTATTTTGGAGGAGCTCTCAGAACAGCATCAGGGAACGTGTGAGCTACCCGTGTTGCACTGGAGGAAAGGGGAGTGGGCACTAAGGCGAAGGGTGAAGTCTCTCTCATAAGCTCCCCTGGGAAATACGCACCACAGCATTTGCTCTGCCACGCTCAGCGACAGTTCCTGATAAAATACCACAGCTTGTTGTGGCAAGATTTTGAAGATGTTTGAATACAGGGTTAATTTTGGTAACTGATGAACCTACAAGTAGAGGGAAATGTTGTGCAACAGCAGAGGCATTAGTTTGGTTCTTTTTTTTTTTCAATGCATACACTTAGAAAGGCCCGAAGAACATAATGGTATTCCCTTTTTTCAAGACAGGATACGTTAGCACACAATGAGGGCGCAGGGTATGAGGCTCGGCTCAGTAAATACCATTAACAGATAATTCGATGAATGACATGCCCTGCTGATAAGGCTCAATGCATACAAGAAAGAAGCAGAAAAATCCAGTGCTTCAGCAACTGTGTGCAATTGCTCAGACCATCACCCACAAGGGATGGAGCTGTTTAGGAGAAACAATCGATGGCTGAGAAAACTCACAAATGACTAGACTGTGGCTAGGGTTTGTGCAGAGACAAAACAGTTTTAGCTTTTGCATTTCCAGTGCATGAAATCTAGGGTCACACTGTAGCCTTAAGAGGTTACGTAGTTTGGCAGTTATTACTTTGCATCCTCCAATGGACCTGTGTTGTGAGTATTCATTGCCAAAGGTTTTTTATATCGTGGGCGCAGCTCCTGCAACAGTGTTGTTGCAAGAAAATCCATTAGGGAACCATTTCTAATGATAAAGCAGGGGATGACTTTCATTTTACTGTGTAGAGCCACAGGAGAGGAACACCATGTTCATAAGGCTGCTGCAGGAGACAGGCTATCTGGAGGATACTCTGTTTTAGGGAATCATCTCAGCAGTTTCTTCCAACATAACTCCCATGGAATGGTGAGCAAGAAATTAAGGATGTTCCTCTGCTAATGGAGAGTGGCATGGAAGCCCTCCTTGCCCTCCTTTACAGTAATCTCCCAGAGGTACAGAAGACCTTGTTAGGGCACAAAAACATAATTTAAGTCTTCCTGCATTAGCACTAATGAGGCTGGCCTATGCTCCTCTTTTTAAATAGACGCTTAATTCAAGCATTCATCAATAAAGCATTCCCAAGACATTGCACTTCATTGCATGAAGCAGAGATTTTCACTCTTTTGCCTACTGCGAGTAGAGGAAGAAGCATCCTTCTATGTACACAAACACACATACCCATACAGCCCTCTATATAGTTAACATGTAACATCTTATAAATGAAATAGCATGATTTAATAAAAAAATCAAATACAAACTCTGAAGTATGGTCAAACTAAAGCTATGTGTAGGGAAGGAAAATATTTCAACACACCTTGAAATATTTTAAGCACATTTTAAATACATCTGTCCTACTGCAACTTTTCTCTCTCAGAGTTAAAGTAGTATACATCCCTCTTATTTTTTTAGTGCTGTTTGGCAATGATACAGCTTTATTTTACAAAAAAAAGCCCACACGCTGGTTAATCAAGTTTGATATTTTCTTCTGTCAGGGCTATGTGTCAAATTTTTACTGCAGAGATAGATGAAGATAGATACATATATATGGCAAATTTTGTATTTCAGAAATTATTTGCCTGACCTCAAGTATGCTTTATTCTATGTTTTTAATAAGTGATTTTTTGTGATTGTTTCCTTCTTCAAACTAGCAGGAAGAAAATGTATCTGCTATGTTAGGTCACCAGGAACTGCCTTTATCAGCCCAAACTGGTAAATACTGTAGCTGAAAAACATTCTTCAATACTTCAAAGTTATCACTAGGCTATTTACTTTTTTTAAGTACTGATTTTAAAATACACACTGTTTTTTAAAATAAGCTCCTTGTCAGGACTGCAAGCTGCTGCAGGTTGAATAACCATTATATTTTATGAAGCAGAAATAAATGTCTGTTTCCTCTGTATCTTAAAAACCTGAGTAGGGGGAAAATATGCTGTCTATAAATATTTTAGCCAATTTCTGAAATGCTCTGCAGGCTGCTACTTAAATTTTAGAGTTGGTAAATGCAGCCTTGCAAATCAATATTTTCTGAAAAATACTTCAATGTGGCCTAATGATCTTGCTCCCTGTTTTCTTCATCAGGGAGATGGAGAGTGAAGATGCACATAATAATCCTTGAGCAATATGTTGTCTGACTTTTGGTATCATTTTGTCCGTGAAAGATTGGTTCAAATTTGTTGCACACTCAGCAGAAAATACAGAAGCAATTTGCCACCCTGTTGTGAATTTTAGCATATTTTCAGTAATGATGTCTGAGACTAAGAAAAGGGTTTGGGCAGAAATGTGCTAGCCAACACAGTAAGGGGGGCACTTGGCATTTAGCAGGTATTTGCACTCATCAAGGGGAAAGGTTATGTCAAAACCTTTTGACAGTCTCATTCTAAAAATTTCTCATTCCCACTTATATTATAAAATGCTTGTCAATAAATGCAAAGAGAAATTTGGCCTTTTTCTGCTGATGTACAAAGAATCTGAAATATCTCATGTGAATGTGTTAGCTGCGCTAAGGTAATTAGAAGAGGCAGGCAGACATTTTGCCTCACTTTTTCACTTGGGGACCTAGTTCCACAAAGCAGTTCATTTCCAGCACTCAAAGTTCAAATAAACACAGTAATTTATATCAAGTTTCTTTTTTCTGTATGCCTGATCTACCAGATTTCCAAAACACAACAGGACAGGTTTTAGCGATTTGAGAGACCGCAGTCAGGAAAAGGCATTGCAGCATGTGAGAAAAATTGATTGCAGCAGCACTTCTCACAACCGCACACAGCGAGCTGCTCTCGGAAGAAGTCAGGGAAAGCCTGTAAGGATGAGTTGTGGTACCCTGAGCCTGATGTTACCTCTCTGTAGCAGCTGCGCACGGTCATAACTTCTCCTCATCAAACGGCATCACGGCTATGCCAGAAACAGTGGAGTTAATATCTGATTTGTACACCGTGATGTGCATGTACACAAGCAGTTGACCATGCCTTTGAATGACACCTTTGCCCTTTGGGGGGTTTGGTATCGCTTCCTTAATGATAAACTTTCTTACTCTTGATGGAAGAGCAGCCAACATATGTAATGATCAAAAGAAATGCGTTGAACTATCATAGTAATGGTCACAAATACCTATCCCTGCATCCCAGAAATAGGACACTGGCAAAAATGCTGCTGGGGAAGTCAATGGGCTGCTATACATTGCAACCACTTTGAAGAGTTTTTCTGCTTCTTTTCTGCTTCAGTTCTGGGGAAAACACAAAGCCTTAGATTTGCTAAAGAGAGAAAGGACAAAAGAAATACAATTAGATAAAGTCACCAGCTCCATTTTCTTCTGAAGCTAGCTAATATACAGCAGTATAAATGTTCTGCTGTGGGTATCCTTCAATCTTCCCTGTTAAAGATGTTCAAATGTACTACAGAGTATATATAAGTAATCTCTCAGGCAAGAATAGCAAAATGCACTCCTATATCTAAGGTACGTAATCTCTAGGAACCCTCTCTTTTGATAAATAAGTATTTGAGTACTGCTTGCAAAGTTGGTTTTATAGTCTTTTCAGGAGTGATTGATAGAAACCTATCTTAGATCAATGCCCTGACTGTTAGAGTGCTCCCCTGAGAAGGGAAGAAGATTTCAGTTCCTTCATCTGGATAGGTATTTGATTCTCAATTTACCAAATTATTAATAAATGTTCCAACCACAACCTGGAGAAAGTGAGGCACCCCTATTAATTCCTGCTTTGTTTATTGAATCGAACCCACTGTTTCTTTTGTTTTTATTAAAAATACCTGAAAACAAAATGTTTTCTAAGAAGTGAAATTCTTCTCTATGATAGAAAATAAAAGCATTTCTTTCATGGTTTTTGATTCAGCCACAGAATAATAAGTAAAAAAAAAAAAAAAAGAAAGAAAGATTTGGCAATCAAAATATGCTTAGCAGGAATTAAACGCCAGCTTGAGAGTTTATGCCTTATACTGGCCCTCTGTTTAGAAATCAGTTTTAGCTTAATTTGCTGTCCTACAAGTACTGTATATGCCTTTCACTCCATGCCTCTATTCAATCTTATTGAGAATTGTGACTTGAAACACTAAGAAATAAGTGCCAGGAGCAGTTAAAGAAGCTTACACTCCCTTTCATCACGTCCCAGAGGCAAAGCTGGAGCTTCTTCCAGGTTTATTCCGTGACCCTAAGAAAGGCTCTTGCACCAGACCCTGAAAGCTACTGAGCTCTTCCTGGACTGTCCAGGCAATCCCGCTGCTGAAATTCCTGGTGAGTCACGAGATGGCAGTGTGATTTCTTGAGGAGGTGCTCAATACTCTTGCAGGAATCTGCCAGTGGTGTCTGGTGTCTCTAGAAGCCAGGGATTTCACTGCTTGTGATCTCTGCTTATGCATTGGGTAGTCAAGAAAAAAAGGTATTTGCAAAAGATATGATTTTTTTAGCTAAGCAATGCTCTATGGCTGTCGAAGGTGTTGATTTTACATATTCAGCACTGCACGTCTGTTCCATTATGTTATTTTCAGAAACAAAATCGTAACTGCAATAGCTCCTCTTTCCTCTTTTGTTTCAGTTCCGCCTTTTATTCAGCCTTTTGAGTTCCCGCGGTTCTCCATCGGGCAGCGGGTCTTCATTCCCTGCGTGGTGGTCTCCGGGGATTTGCCCATCACAATCACCTGGCAGAAGGACGGCAGGCCGATCCCAGCCAGCCTCGGGGTGACGATTGACAACATTGATTTCACCAGCTCCTTAAGGATTTCTAATCTTTCACTGATGCACAACGGGAATTATACCTGTATAGCTAGAAATGATGCAGCAGCTGTGGAGCACCAAAGCCAATTAATCGTGAGAGGTAAGTAGATGTAATTAGTTTGAAGGGCACCAATTAAGCCGAATTCATCAGTATCTTGTAATGACATCTATTTGATGGGAAGTATAAAAAAGAGGAAAATATGGTAATCTCTCTCTTCATAACAGAGAGCACGCAGAGCAATGAAGCACAGAAACTAATATGACTTCTTCTATCTAAAAGTCTTGAAACTAGTCAACAACACTGGAATGCACAGGGTGGGTGGGGGAGCCCGGGACTGACTTCCTGGAAAATTGTGTGAGGCACAAGCCCATTCATTGGGATCAAGCCTTTGAAATGGTATCAGATTCCTCTCTGTTACTGTTTTAGTCTGATTATCTCCATTTTTGATTTAGATCAGCCTCTCATATAACATTATGTCAGTAAAAGAGCAAAGCATTGATGTTGACTTCACGGGGAAAAGATTCTCGCCTGTTACCATGTTGCTGTTCTTTTTCTTATTTGTGTTTATTACTCAGTTAGCATGATTCAATTGCTCATGCTGACTTCACAACATTTTGCCTTGAAATAAAGGTGAATATAGTTTCAGAAAGGAAACATTTTATGTGGAAAAGACCTTTCAGAGAGATACCTTGCCTTCAAGTCACACTCTAACCAAGTTCCCTAGAGATTATGCCTTGTGATACATTTTCAAACTTACTGTGCAAAACTTCAACAAAACTTTGAAAGTTTTCTTTCTGAAAGTTTTTCAAAGTGTTTTAAATTTTCATTTTTTAAAAATAAGACAGTTATACTCTTCTCTTTCCACCATCTCCCTCTTGCTATCAAGCCATTAGACTCCTCAGAGAAAGAGGGCACATAGTGTATCTAATACTGCACATGACCCTGGTTATTTCTGCCTGTTGCAGATCACTACATCTTATATCCCCTTCCGTAAGTTTACCAAGACAAATCTTAAAACCACTCAGGGGTTTTTGCCACCTTTTCCAGGCTTTTTTTCTCCTTCAACTTTCAGAACAGCTCTTCCTTTTAAGTCAATCCCTCCCATTGTCCTAGGACTACCCTTAATGGATTATTCCCTAGTTTCCACGTATAGAATGTGTATGCTTTTTTTTTAATACTAGTATTACCAAAACTCAGCAGCAAATAGGTCCATTGCTTTTTCACTAGTTTTAATATGAACATACTTTAATGATTTTTTAAAAATCACTGCTTTTAATCTTGTATTATTCAGTGCAGATGTCTATTACTTTCCCCATCTATCCAGTAATTCTTAAATTAAGTGGTTTAATTAACTACATGCATTTAATTATTCTTTTCCTAAGCTGTTCTGTTAGCCTTTAACCCTATCCATCATTCTAATAGTAAAAGACTTTCCTCACATTCTCTTTTCCTGGAGGAGGAAAAGTTGACAACCTCCCACCACAACAGAGAGTCCGTTGGCTATGTCTGCCCTACACAGAAATGCTGCATCTAATAACAGCTGGGATCATACCTGATTTGCAGTTATACTCAGTGCTTGAAGTGACAGGAATGAATCACTTTAGCAGCTCTGGACGGATTCCTATCGGCATTTCATCAAAACAGGGATGGTAGGATGGTCTCCAGAAAAAAGGGAAAAAAAAAAGTTGACATAGGTAGTACCACTGAAAACCGGCTCTCTGCAAACACTGTCTATCCTTTTTTCAGCACCGGGATCCATGAGGGTGTAACAGCTCAAGTGAGCCCACGTGTAGGGATTTCTGCTCTGCGTCCCACTGATCAGGGCAAGCCCTGCCACCCCCTAACAGCGTCCCTGCTCTGCCTGCCTTGCCTGGACTGCAGCGTCCCTGCCTCCTGCTATCGGTGGGCAATTCCTCTTCTAGCAAGCCCCCGGCCGGCCTGACCTCTCTCCCCTGGACACATCTGCCTCTTGCTGCCTTGTTTGGCATTAACTCGTTTTCCCTCCTTGACCAGGGGAGGAGTTCTGGGGAGCCTGCTCTCGCACCCATTTCATGCCGCTGACACCGACACCTCCATGTTCCCCTTGTGAGCTGCTGCTCTAATTGCACCTCCTGACGAGGGCTCTGCCCCAGCGGTGAGATAACAGCTGTTGGTTACGTGTACCTAAAGGGCATCCTTATAAACCCATGGGCATGATAGAGGGTAGCTTTTCACTCTGTTTTACTCAGAGGCTTGGAACCTC
This sequence comes from Calonectris borealis, assembly GCF_964195595.1. NCBI lineage: Eukaryota > Metazoa > Chordata > Aves > Procellariiformes > Procellariidae > Calonectris > Calonectris borealis. Next base: position 120,568,480 of record NC_134312.1, on the reverse strand, counting down.
TAGAGTCCTAGTCCTGCAACTTTTTAGGGGGTTATGAGGGCTCCTTCATTCTTCCCCTCTTGCTTATCTTTCTGCCCAGCTAGTGCTCTGCAGCAGCCTCCTTTAAGCCTCTCTCCTCTCCTCTCCTCTCTTCTCTCTCTATGTCAATTTAAGTGGTAATGTCTTAATCAGTTTTGCGTATGCATCTGGGATAATAGTTCTCACTCAGAGGGAAAGGGGAAAATATAATATGATGTTTGACCTGAATTTTCTGAGAAAACCCTGGACTGACCTCTTTCCCTCACATTGAACTGCTTCAGCTGTCTCATTCCACATAGGTCTGCAGCCAGCCAGCCATCTGAGGGTCACTGCTGGTCACTGCTCATCTGCATCCAACCTGACCTATACACATTTAAGTAAAGACTTGCTTTCCTGCTGTCTGTTTCTTCTTCAGGCTTTCTGATCCCTCCTCATCTTTTTGTTCATAGGTGCCATATAACTGAAACACAATATTTTTCTAAATCAACTAAGCAGTTTTTCTCCAAATAAAGGGAGAAGAAATGGTGCTTAAACTCCTCTTGTTGCTAATCCACATTGTGTGATGGTTTCTCAGCAGTGTGCTTTAAACTTAAATGTTGGTTTTCCTAAATGTCAGGGAATGTGTTCTGGGAATATCTTATTTATGTAAAGTGTGTGCGTTTTGATATGAGAGTAGACAGTGAATGGGAGAGGAAAGTAAAGGGAAATATGACTGTTCCCCACAAAGACCTTTTTTCCTTATCTATACCATCATTGTACTTGTTTTAAAAGTAGACTTGAAAATGATGAAGGCTATCATGTTTCCAAAATAAATGGGAGTCCATATCATTTTACAGTATATAGGTAGACTTAGAAGTAGAATCTAAATCCAGTCTATTCCTAAGATGAATGAAGAAACACAGGCCAACTGCTTGTTGCTACATTTGAACTACTAGTGAGTATACAAACTTCTGCAGAATCCATACAGCCACATAAATTCTTCGGCTTTACAACTTGAGATTTTTTTTCCTCAATATTTTCTCTGTCAGATCACATGTATCTGCTATTTTTTAGTATTCATGTTTTTCTGTTAAGTTTTAAGTCTGCTAAATAAGTTTCCTATGTTCTTCCTACAAATATTATTTTTCATATCTAAGCTGCACTGCCATTTTGCCAGGAGTGTTAAATGGCAAAAGAAAAACAAGCACTGGTCTCTTAAAATCTGCGGGCGCCTTACGGTAAATCTTCACTGAAGTTCCCATTATTTTGTGCTCTATAAAAGCAACCAAGTGGTGATAAGGTGTCCTAAAAATACCTGGCCAGCAAGGCTGGATTTTCCCTGCCTTAAATATCAGAGGAAGATGACCAGCTTCCACAGAGCTTCCTTACAGAGCATCACATAGGAGATGGAAGGCACCTGCTAAGAGAAAGAAAGTGTGAAGAGAAGGCTTTTGAGCAGCTCTGCAGCCCTGGTTAAGAAGATCTTAGAGCAATCTCAGTTCTCTCTGCCTTGGGTTTCTGGGTGAGGACCTGGAAATGAGACAGAGTAACACGCTCTGGGCATAGACCTGCCAGTACTTCTCTCCACAATTTATTAGCCAATTTTAGACAAATTAGAAGAGGAAAAATGCCTCCAATGGAGCTGAAAGCCTAAAAACTTAATGAAAAGATAAGAGGTGATTGATTAGAAACACCTTTACTGAGTGTAATACTAGACACCAGAGAACTTACTCAGGTAAGCCCTTCTGCAAACACAAGAAATGTTCTAATGGAGTCTGTACTCAACCACGAGATACAAATCCACAGGAAAGCAGGCTTGATTAGTCCTAATGTTTATGGAATATCTTTTAAAAGCTCATTAATTAACCACTGGGAGAAGCCTACCATCTTCACCACATCTAGAGAGGCAGTCCCTACATTCAGGTAGGCAGTCCAGGTAAATGAAAACAAGACTTTCCTTCTCAAAATCTTGTGCTCCACCAGATCTCAGCCTGCAGTTCCTCTGCAAAGGCATCAAAAATTTGCAAGCTAGACGGGTTACTCAAAAACTCACAAAGCATTATTATTTTGATTATTTTATTTCTTGTCTCACTCTTGGTTTGCTATTAAGAAAAAGGAAAGAATAGGATCCTGTCATGAAAGCCATCCACAGAAATTAGAAAAATATCTTCTCTGTCAACTGCTTATATCATCATGTGGAATTAATTAAGGCTTTACTCATCAGGGCTATCTTCTAAAGAGTGGTTAAAAATCTATATACACTTTATCATGTGTTATTCATTTCTGTAGGGTTTCCTAAAATGGGAATGAAGTAATTATGAAATAAAAAGCAGTGAAAAAGATTTTAATTGGTAACCAAAAAGAAAAAGCTCATAAATGTATTATGAATTCAAAATTTTTCAGATACTGCCAGAAAAGGGAATTCAAAGATAGTAGTGGGTGCATAAATCATGATTTTAAAATTCCTGTTAGTGAACACATCATAAGTTAAAATTGAGATAAGGTCTTTAAATACCTAATGACCCCCCTTAATGCATTTCGTGCATTAAGTGTAAATGTGTTTTCATTTTGCGTTTGCCAGGAATGTCAAATATCATTAGATAGTTAGGCACCCAATGAGGAGTCACTGAGCCTTGAATCTTCTAGATAGGAAGTGAGTATCTGTCTGCTTTCTGATGTTTGGTGGTGGTGCTGGTGTGATGCAGTAAATGCAGTTTGTGATAGAAAAGCAGGGGGAGAAGATTTATGGTCGCAGCTGGTGTCAAAACTCATTTACTTTCTTTGCTGGTGTTTACACTGTGGCTTTGAAGATTGCTCTTGAATGATTCACTTCCTATTTAATGTTCTCATTAGACAAACCGGATCAACCCAAGCCAGTAGGCACCGTCTCATTTTGCAGAAGTACATTTTTTTTCTTGAACTGCATAGCAAATGGTTTCACTAAACCAGCTAAATCGACCCCTTAGGTCCAATGACCAAATTTAATAACTGTTCATCTTTGCTAAAGTACAGTGTTTAATGATCTCATTCATTAATACATCAATGGTTGCTTTGGCTGATTAAATTTCTTCCATCATTTTGACAGTATGATCTAAATGTAAAGTACAAATATTCCATGTAAAAATGAACCATTGTATTCTGGGCCAATGTCATAGATTATTTCTTAACTCACTCCAGTAGCCCACCGGAGGAGCTTGTGTATTAGGAGCCTTCAGAATTGCTCTCCAGTGTGATGTACTAATTGCTGTATTTGGGAGCCAGAAGCACTGGCATAGATTTGACGTCCAGGAAGGAGTGTGCGAGTTTGTCATCTGCTCCCTGGCATAAAACACAGTCAGAAAGGATTCTTGGATTTACATAAAGTAAAATTAAATCAGGGAATGGTGGCATGCACCCATAAATTGATTTTAGTTAGTAGCTTGTAAAGTCCATCATTGCGAGCAGCGATGACACTGGTAAGCAGTATCTTCTTAGGGTACCAACTCATATTTTATCATCTTATCAGGATTGTTTCACACAAGGAGATAATAAAAGCACATTCCTTGTCTTAAAATGGCACTATGACATTCATGTTATCTTCAATATCTTATTCTGATTGCTCTCATCCTTTGTTTTCCCTTTGTGAGAGCCTGAGACTGCTAGTCATAATATTGACTTGAAAACACCTCTTTTAGGTCCTTTGAGTTCAGCCATTAAATAGTTTGTATCTGTCAACTTATTGCTCTTACACTAAACAATTCAACAGCTCACTTCTCATCACAGATCCGTGGGCTGCATCAAATGAGAGAGCCTAACAGAAACTCACTGTTAAAGCAATTTTAAATGCCCTCCTTTATGGGCTCAAGGGACTGTGCTGCTGAAACAAGGGTGGTAGTACAAGTAGAACTGTTCAGTCATATGTGTAAGCTATTTCAGAGTGTTTCTAAAGAGGCAGAGGAGACCCACACCTTTACAACTAGAGAGAGAGGAGAACTAACTGCTTTCTTTTCTCCATTAACTCTACTAAGCATATCAGACAAATTAACTTGGTTAAATTCTTACTAAGCAAATTTTTTTTAAGGGCTAATGAATTCCTGAAAGATAATGAAAAAGTGAATGTAGCTTTATAATCTAAAGCTAAGTATCAAAATCTAGATCAAGTAGTTAACTGCATTGTCTTCCAAAATATGGTAGCACATAGCACTGAACAAGTTATTAATTTGAAATAAAATTGAGAAGCAAAGTATCAATGAGGAAGAAAAATGTAAAGGTCTCCTCTGTTTACTTTTTAATCATTTCTATAAGAAGAAAAATCCTGTGGTTTTACCTAGACAGCAATACAGAAACTATTGAAAGGTCATTGAATGAGTAATTTTGTTTTGCTGTAACATCTTTTCTGATTTCTATTGGCAATATTAAGACTAAGTGTCAAGGGTTCATGTCTTCAAAATCAGAGCATTTTTATAAGTAGTCCTAAAGGGAGGCCAAAGCTTTACTAAATACAGAAATTGTTTCTATTACTGGGTGTGGGCAGAGTTTTTGCCAAGTAAGATTGAAACATGCTTTGGTTATGGAGCAGTACAAGGAAACTGTACGATTGCTAATCATACACCTGGTTCTGGAGCTTATACAGCAAAATTTGATTTCCACAGTTACCATTCTGGTATCATTCTGTATTAGAAGTAATTATTAAAAATGAGAATACCAAGAATATCTGAGCAAAAGCTTATGAGAGAGATATATACCCAAAACACAGTGAAATCAATATGATAAAAAGCCCTGTTCAGAGCTTGTCAACATTAAAGGCACAACACATCGAGAATATCTACATGAGATCATTAAAGATGTGGAAGGATACATTTCCACAGAAATGCTCAAGCAACATTTACACTTGGCATCCATCCATTTTTATATATATATACCCACAGGAACCAGACAAAAATTTTATTTTAACAGATAACTTTAATGCAAATAGTATTTTAAAGGCTGACTGCTTTTATTCCATACTAGGCAGTCTTGCTTAACTTTTCCAGAACTTTCTGCATATGCCCACCCATTTAATATAATAAATTATTTCCTGAAAAATTAGCACTTCTTGCCAGTGTCATCCATAGCAAATGAAGAATATAAAGAAAATGTTTTTCAAAGAGAAGGGAAATAAAACAAAGAAGTTACAAAAATTTTGTTTTGTAAGAGAGATTTTAAAAGATATTATACTCTTCACACGTTTCAGTGGTAGAGGAGGCAAGTAATTATCAGTCACTCCATTGCATAATTTGTAATCACTCACCTGTAAGACTGATACAATTGAGGTGTTTTTGTGGTTTGGGGTTTTTTTTTGGTCTACCTTCTTTGTGGATAAGCAGTTTGTAACTGATTTTTCAGAAGCTGTGATTACAAATTTGCTTACAGTTACCAAGGTGAAACAGGCTGATGCCACTGTGCTGAGTTGTATAAAATCAAACATATTTGTGCAACTAATTGTACTTTTTACCTGTTTTGGAAAATAAGTACTTGGGAATCTTTTTGTGTTTGGTGATAAAATGAACATAGAACAGTGAGAAAAAAACTACTGAAGCAAATGTCTTCTGTGAGTAGATAATTAGAACAGGGTGGGTGATTGCCCAGGGCTGCTGTTGCCGGGATTTCATGTTTGATGCTTACCTATCATGAATTAACATAACATATGATTTATGTTTGTCAGTGTGGCAGTCATTTGGAAAGCTGAAATGTTTGACAACAGTAAATACATCTCCTAGTACAAAAGTGTCTCTTGCCTATATTGCTGTTAGTTCCGTCCATTTCTTCTAGTCATGTTCCAAACAGAAGTGGAGCTTCTTTGTACATATTTAGGCAATAAACAGCTTTGCATTATAGCTATAGGATTCAATGAGCAAGAGGCCCAATTAAAGGGATTGTTTGCTCTCCAGAAGATTGTTCTCATCTTATAAAAAACAGTTGTAGCTATGAAGGTGGAAGGAGAAACCTGGAGAAGAGTTTGAATTATGGAGGCACAGAGGGAGGAAGGCTCAAGCCGTTGTGAGGTGGGTTCTCTGCACCTGGAGAGAGTATGTCTAGGGACAGGCGAGGAAGGAGAGGCGGTGGAGTAGCCCTGTATGTTAGGGAGTGCTTCGACTGTCTAGAGCTCGATGGTAGTGATGACGAGGTCGAATGCTTGTGGGTAAGGATGAGGGGGAAGGCCAACAAGGCAGATATCCTGCTGGGAGTCTGTTATAGACCACCTAGCCAGGACGAGGAGGCAGATGAAATATTCTACCAGAGGCTGGCAGGAGTCTCCCAGTCGCTAGCCCTTGTTCTCGTGGGGGACTTCAACTTTCCAGACGTCTGCTGGAAATACCACACGGCAGAGAGGAAACAGTCGAGGAGGTTCCTGGAGTGTGTGGAGGATAACTTCCTGACGCAGCTGGTAAGCGAGCCCACCAGAGGAGATGCCTCGCTTGACCTGCTGTTCACGAACAGAGAAGGGCTGGTGGGAGATGTGGTGGTCGGAGGCCGGCTTGGGCTTAGCGACCATGAAATGGTAGAATTTTCGATACTTGGTGAAGTAAAGAGGGGGGCCAGCAAAACCGCTACCATGGACTTCCGGCGGGCGGACTTTGGCCTGCTCAGGACACTGGTCAAGAAGGTCCGTTGGGAGACAGTCCTGAAGGGCAAAGGGGTCCAGGAAGGCTGGACGTTCTTCAAGAAGGAAGTCTTAAAGACGCAGGAGCGGGCTGTCCCCATGTGCGCAAGAAGAACGGGCGGGGAAGGCGACCGGCCTGGCTGAACGGGGAGCTCTGGCTGGGACTCAGGGAAAAAAGGAGAGTTTATCACTTGTGGAAGAAGGGGCAGGCAACTCAGGAAGAGTACAGGGATCGCGTTAGGTCGTGCAGAGAGGAAATTAGAAAGGCAAAAGCCCAGCTAGAACTCAACCTGGCCACTGTCGTGAGAGACAATAAAAAATGCTTTTATAAGTATGTTAATGACAAAAGGAGAGCCAAGGAGAATCTCCATCCTCTATTAGATGCGGCGGGGAACGTTGCCACCAAGGACGAGGAAAAGGCTGAGGTACTCAACGCCTTCTTTGCCTCAGTCTTTAGTAGTCAGAGTGGTTATCCTCAGGGTACTCAGCCCCCTGAGCTGGAAGACATGGACGACGAGCAGGATAAACCCCCCATAATTCAAGAGGATGAAGTTAATGACCTGCTATGCCACCTGGACGTTCACAAGTCTATGGGGCCGGATGGGATCCACCCGAGGGTACTGAGGGAGCTGGCGGAGGAGCTTGCCGAGCCGCTCTCCATCATTTACCAGCAGTCCTGGTTAACTGGGGAGGTCCCGGACGACTGGAGGCTCGCCAATGTGACTCCCATCTACAAGAAGGGCCGGAGGGAGGATCCGGGGAACTACAGACCGGTCAGCCTGACCTCGGTGCCGGGGAAGATCATGGAGCGGTTGGTTTTGAGGGTGCTCACGAGCCATGTGCGGGACAACCAGGGGATCAGGCCCAGCCAGCACGGGTTCATGGAAGGCAGGTCCTGCTTGACCAACCTGATCTCCTTCTATGACCAGGTGACCCGCCTAGTGGATGAGGGAAAGGCAGTGGATGTGGTCTACTTGGACTTCAGTAAGGCCTTTGACACTGTCTCCCACAGCATTCTCCTAGAGAAGCTGGCGGCTCATGGCCTAGACAGGTACACTCTTCGCTGGGTAAAAAACTGGCTGGACGGCTGAGCCCAGAGAGTTGTGGTCAACGGAGTTAAATCCAGTTGGTGGCCGGTCACGAGCGGTGTTCCCCAGGGCTCAGTACTGGGGCCGGTCTTGTTCAATATCTTTATCAACGATCTGGACGAGGGGATCGAGTGCTCCCTCAGTAAGTTTGCAGACGACACCAAGTTGGGCGGGAGTGTTGATCTGCTGGAGGGTAGGAAGGCTCTGCAGAGGGACCTGGACAGGCTGGATCGATGGGCTGAGGCCAACTGTATGAGGTTCAACAAGGCCAAGTGCCGGGTCCTGCACTTCGGCCACAACAACCCCAGGCAACGCTACAGGCTTGGGGAAGAGTGGCTGGAAAGCTGCCCAGAGGAAAAGGACCTGGGGGTGCTGATTGACAGCCGGCTGAACATGAGCCGGCAGTGTGCCCAGGTGGCCAAGAAGGCCAGCGGCATCCTGGCCTGTATCAGGAATAGTGTGGCCAGCAGGAGTAGGGAGGTGATCGTGCCCCTGTACTCGGCCCTGGTGAGGCCGCACCTCGAATACTGTGTTCAGTTTTGGGCCCCTCACTACAAGAAGGACATGGAGGTGCTGGAGCATGTCCAGAGGAGGGCAACGAAGCTGGTGAAGGACCTGGAGCACAAGCCTTATGAGGAGCGGCTGAGGGAACTGGGGTTGTTTAGCCTGGAGAAGAGGAGGCTGAGGGGAGACCTCATCGCGCTCTACAACTACCTGAAAGGAGGTTGTAGCGAGGTGGGTGTTGGTCTCTTCTGCCAAGTAACTAGTGATAGGACGAGAGGAAATGTCCTCAAGTTGCACCAAGGGAGGTTTAGATTGAACATTAGGAGAAACTTCTTTACTGAAAGAGTGGTCAGGCCTTGGAACAGGCTGCCTGCTTGGAACAGGGAAGTGGTGGAGTCACCATCCCTGGAGGTATTTAAAAGACGTGTAGATGAGGCCCTTAGGGACATGGTGTAGTGGGCATGGTGTGTTGGGTTGACGGTTGGACACGATGATCTTAGAGGTCTTTTCCAACCTGTATGATTCTATGATTCTATGATTCTAGATACCTCCAACTTTTAGCAGTCCTGTCCATATCAACACCAGCAGCTCAAGTTTCTCATTAAGGAAAACTTGGGATTCTCTGGTATAATGGGAAGTCTTATTTCCATAAACTATGAGAGTGTATATACTGAAAAGACTTTAAAGTAATGTATTATATCATTGGTGCTTCTGCTGTGCTTCTGTGGTACAGTTTTTCTGATGTATAAGTAGTACTGTATTCATGGTCATTCCGAGCTGTTTCAGGTACCAGGGCAAATAGTCACTGTACTGATGACCCTCTTCTGTGCGGCCTTACATTTCCTCGTGCTACAGCCCTCTCGCACACTTCCTTTCTTAATTTCTCGCACTTCTGGAGAGGCAGGTGGTGGGGCCTGATGGGGGTCGGGTCAGAGCAAGGAGGGATGGCTGGGCCCTCTATTCTGCCTCCCCCAACTTTCAGACAAACTCAGCACTGGCTGGACCTGTGGAGCTGTGAACCCATGAGGTTGTGTGTGTGTCCCTGTGTGCGTACGCTGCAGTGGGGCGAGGAAAGCAAGCAACTATTAGGATTTCTCCTTTTCTGCGTTAAATCTTAGTGTGTTGCTGTATTTGAGAGGAAAAAAAATCTGTCACAGGCTCAATCACCTTACTACATTTTCTCTGTAGCACTGTAAGAAATGACAAAAAGAATAACATGTGAGGTAAGGGCACAAATAATTTACTTTTTTTCTCAAGTACTTACTTCTTCATGATCTGAACCAAAGAACAGGAGGTCAATGGAAATCTGTGATTTTAACTGACTTTAGTACTACCATTAAGCACCTTTAATTTTCAGTAACTTTTGTGGCTCTTTCACCATTCTTCACAGTTTTCAGCTTTTCTATCAAACTTTCATCAAATCTGCAGGTTTTATTGAGACATTGACGTTCAGTATCGGGCCCTCATGGTAAACTGTAGGTCTAGCATTGTCACAACTTGTTTTCTTCACTGTGTATCTGTATTTGGAACATGTAGGCTTTTCCTTGAGATGAGCATCTCTCATTATATTTATGTATAAATATATACGTACTTGCCTATGTCTGGAAGACTCATTGCAGTGGTTTTATGCTTCCTTGGAATAAGGCTAATGGTATGTATACATTGATGTACATACATCTATTCCAGTAAGACTTTTCCTCTTCAACTTAGTGCAAACAAATTGTATTGAACCTTTCTATGGCTGTTTGGAAAGAAAAGTCCTATCACAATTAATCATAGAATCATAGAATAGTTTGGGTTGGAAGGGACCTTTAAAGGTCATTTAGTCCAACCCCCCTGCCATGGGCAGGGACATCTTCAGCTAGATCAGGTTGCCCTGTCCAACCAGACCTTGAATGTTTCCAGGGATGGGACATCTACCACCTCTCTGGCAAACCTGTTCCAGGGCCTCACCACTTTCATTGTAAAAAATGTCTTCCTTGTACCTAGTCTAAATCTACCCTCTTTTAGTTTAAAACCGTTATCCCAGGGATAATGTCACAACACGCCATACTAAAAAGTTTGTCCCCATCTTTCTTACAAAGCCCCTTTTAAGTACTGATAGACCACAATAAGGTCTCCCCAAAGCCTTCTCTTCTCCAGGCTGAACAACCCCAACTCTCTCAGCCTTTCTTCGTAGGAGAGGCGTTCCACCCCCCTGATCATTTTCGTGGCCCTCCTCTGGACCCACTCTAACAGGTCCATGTCTTTCCTGTGCTGAGGACCCCAGAGCTGGACGCAGTACTCCTGGTGGGGTCTCACCAGAGCAGAGTAGAGGGGCAGAATCACCTCCCTTGACCTGCTGGCCACACTTCTTTTGATGCAGTCCAGGATACGGTTGGCTTTCTGGGCTGCGAGTGCACATTGCTGGCTCATGTCCAGCTTTTCATCCACCAGTACCCCCAAGTCCTTCTTGACAGGGCTGCTCTCAATCCCTTCATCCCCCAGTCTGTATTGATACGCCTGACCCAGGTGCAGGACCTTGTACTTGGCCTTGTTGAACCTCATGAGGTTCACATGGGCCCACTTCTTGAGCTTGTCCAGGTCCCTCTGGATGGCATCCCATACCTCAGGCGTGTTGACTGCATCACTCAGCTTGGTGTCATCTGCAAGCTTGCTGAGAGTGCTTAATGGCTCAAACACCCTCATTTTAATATGAAGTGATTTGATTGGTATTAAAAGCTGTTATTTTTTAAGGTTATTTGTGCTACATAATTTAATTCTTTTTCTAAAACTTGCTAGTTCACTTATAAAAAACAAACATAGAAAACTTCAGTTGTTCTTAGACATCTGTCAAACCTCTCCTTTTGTTAGAAAGCATTTCTTTTCTGACCATGACAGTTTGATTCATCTGTTATTCTATTTTATAACCTCTTCTATGGAGAGCTTTTTATTAAGTATTTTTATATCCTATCAAGACCAGTGCTTTTGTTGTGCCTGGCAAGAAATACATTGAGATTGTGCACAGAAAGTAAATAATTGTGTAAAACCAACTTTACTATGTCACTGGATCATCAAAAAGCTGGTTTTAATTTTTGCTTTCCACTATGAAATGTTGTTCCTCTTTATTTGACTGGTCTACCATTTTGAGCTACCTGATAAGTTGCACAAATTCTCATGGCTCCTTTTGCTTCCTCCCGCAGTGCCCCCCAGGTTTGTGGTTCAGCCCAGCGACCAGGATGGGATCTATGGAAAAGCTGTAATTCTCAACTGCTCTGCAGAGGGTTATCCTGTTCCTACCATTGTCTGGAAGTACTCAAAAGGTAGGACTCCTCCTGTGATCACTGGGTACGGATTAATTCTGGTTTAGTAACAGCTTATTCACCTGTAAGTTACTGGTTTAATCTTCATATTGTCAGTGGCTGGCAGGGTGCAATAAGGGAAGTATCGGTCATGTTTATACTGTTCTTCTATCATTTCCTTAAGCACATAGTGCTGGCCATTGTCATAGACAAGGCTGAGCTGGACAGACTTTTGGTCTGCCTTAGAGATGTCCTGGAGCTGTGAATGCGTGCCTGTGTTAGCTATGGCCTCAGCGGGCGAGTGGTGAAATGGACAGCTGAGAGAAAAGAGATACTGCTTTAGTTGAAAAAACCTCAGAACAACGTTCACTGGCAGCATTTGGCTGATTTTTTTCCCCCTTCAAAATCCATGATAACATGGCCAATGATATCTTTTCAGCAAAGAAAAAAGGTCAGGTAGCATTAGCATAAGCAGTAATTCAGTATGCGTTTTACATAATGCTTTAACATTTTCTTCTCATGTAACAGAGCATTAAAACTGGCCCCACTTGACCCTCAGTAACCACAGGAAATTGACTGCTTTTTAATTAAAATGTGCTGCCTGCTAGATTGCGTCTTCTGGCCAGTTGTCTTCTGGTTGATTTCAGCAAGAAAACAAGCTCTCCAAACTCTGTGTCCAATCTACATGAGTTAACTCTTTAAAAAGCAAAACTAGGTGCTGTTGGGAAGAAACCCTTAGGTAATGCTCCATGTCATTTTTGGTTTCCTTAATATCTAAGTCCAAATTATATTTGAAGAAAAAGAGTGGGAGAAGAGAATTATTCATATTAAAGACTATTTTTGCTTTTATTGATAAATTCTGGTTTTATTGATAAATTCTGGCAGAGCTCCAAAAACCATTAATCTCAATGGTATATGGGGTTTTAATTACGAATACAGGTCACAAAGAAATAATTCTGTTTTGTTGTGTTTGCATGCTGAAGGAGGAGGCCAAGCCAAGCTAGCTGAAGTGTAATTAACTGCGAATTGATAAGCAGCCCATCTCAATAAAGGAGAAAGGGATAGTGGGTTGCTTTTAGTGACACTCTACCATCAAGTGACTGTTTTTAAGGTTTTCCATTAACAGCTCTGAAGTTTTTAAGTCAAAGAAAGTTTTAGGAGATATGTGATGTAGGCAAAGCCATCAAACTGCAGTTTCACTTGTTGGCCAAAATAACTCTAGGTGAAAAGGTCAATATTTTTATAAAAGCCTGTATTATGCTAACGGATGACTGCAATTTCAATATTTAGTCTAACTAAGATGCCATACAGGTCTATAGGACATATGCTGCATCTTCTTTTAAAGAGATATATAATTTTTTTGTGAGCATGTTTTGTGCCAAATTCTGAAATAATTACTGAGATGAGGCCAGCAGGAGTAAAGCAATCAGATCAGGGCTCATCTGTAGGTACCACAACAGAGTAGAAAGAGCATTGGTACACCTGCAGACAAGTTAGTGTCATTGGCTTTTCGTGTCAGTGAAAAATGGAAAAAAAATGTTCATTTTTTTGTACATTGAGATAGACAGGTAATGGAAATGGACTTGCTGTGTCTAAAGAATAATGAGAGTGATCAACGCACACACCCCGTAATCAGCAAGAATCTGTTGTTTTAAGTCCTTCAGATTTAAAGAGGCAATGGGCACACACTGAAACACAGGAGGCTCTGTCTAAGGAAACAGTTTTTTACTGTGTGGGTGACAGAGCACTGGCACAGGCTGCCCAGAGAGGCTGTGGAGTCTCATCCTTGGAGATATTCAAAAACTGTCTGGACATGATCCTAGGCAACCAGGTTTAGGTGGCCCTGCTTGAGCAAAAGAGTTGGACCAGATGAGCTCCAGAAGCCCCTTCCAACCTCAACAGTCTGTGATTCTGTGATTCATGAGCATGTAGTCCTCTTGCAGATTCATCCATGCAGTTGTGAGTGATAAGCTGCTGACACTGCTCAGGAAGGACTTTGGTTGTAATAGCAGTAACAGTGCTAACAGTGCAGTAAAAGTAAGAAGCCTTTGCAAACTGCTATGCAAAATTCTGCCCAGTTGTAGCTAACCTCAGGAGTATCAGTCCTTTCCCTTCTGTGAACACCAAATTGTCCCCAGAATTTTTCATGTGAAGAAATATAAGAAGTGAGTGCTTACATCTGTCTATTTGGACAATCAATTGCAATAGGTAGAGTTAGTGAAGCATAAATGTGCCTTCCAACTAAATGACAGGAAAAATGGCTTATTAAAGAAAAAAAAATAGACAAAGGGGGAAGTGGAATATTCATGTGACTAAAACAATTGAAAAATCAACAATGCCAACTGATTTTTGTGAAAACTTTATCCCTTTAACATTTCTAAGTTCACAATATCGGCCACCAGACCTTCAGTGTAACTGTAAGTCCCCAAAGCAAACTCTTCCAGGGCCAGAAGGATTTTTAGTATGCATGTCTGGTCTGTTTTAATATTCTAGATGTTGTATTCATAGATTGTTATAGCTTGCCATTTTATACTAAATCATTCCCCATAGTATTTATTCATCATATTTCCTCCTGGGCTGACTCAGCCAACTGCGTCTAGTAATTAATGCTGACAGATACTAACTTTGTGTACGGAAAGTAGTATAAGAGAATCCATTGAAGAAGACTACCCTATGATTTCCCTGAAAAATCCCATCTCCTGCTGCCAAAGTAGGTTTCAAACCCCTTTGTTACAAGAACCATATCCTAATATACACTTAGAGAGTCCCTAACGCTGGAGGAACCTGAACTTGTGGTGGGCCTCTTAACAGTATGGCATGCGGACAGTACGGCGGTATCCTGTCCCCTATTTCCTAAATCACCCAGTATCTTATTTCCAAGGAGAAGTACGTTCTTTCTTAAAACCAAAGTTGATACAGAAATCTTTGGCTTCCTGTCTTTTTATGGGCCTTCCATTTTTACGTTACTGCCAAACATGGCACCTCATGCCTGATTAGTGGTCTGAGCTTTTTGTTTCTTTCTTTCTTTGTTGTTTTTTTTTTTTAACAGGCCAAATAAATACTGGCTACAAACATGGCAGAACAGAGATTTTATGTGTCATCAGTCAGTCAGCTGTAGGAGGAAACAAGCAACACAGTCACTGATGTGGTTTTCTACGTTACCCAGAGTTTCGTAAACAAGGTCCTAGAGGTCCCCTGAGTATGCCATGTTTACTACAACAGGCATCCCTCTTAGTCATAAGAAATTCATTTGGCGCATGCATTAGGGATGCATACTTGTATGACTGTTCAGCTGTAATTGTCAATAATTTATCAGCCTCTAAATGTACAACAAATGTGCCTTTTTACCCATGAGCGGTCTGAAAATCTCCTTCATTTTCTCTCTCCCCCTTTCTGGTTCTTCCACTCCTGCTTCATGCTCCTTTTGCCCCTTTACCTTTAACATGAGCAAATTACTGTTACTGTTACATTCCAAAAGTCTGTCTTCTTTCCATTTAATGAATTCAGTTTTGGTAAAGAACTATTCTGTTTGTCTGATGATGTCAGAAGCCATTCGTATTTGAATTGAATTGAGCCTCTCAGAACAAGAAGCTATAGTTTCTGCCTTATTTTAAAAAAGAATGAGATGCTTTCCTTCCTAACTAACCTATTTCCATGGGGGTCCTGCTTTAGGTGCCGGGGTTCCTCAGTTCCAGCCAATTGCATTGAATGGTCGTATCCAGCTTCTCACAAATGGCTCCTTGCTGATTAAACATGTGCTGGAAGAAGACAGTGGATACTACCTCTGCAAGGTCAGCAATGATGTGGGAGCAGACGTCAGCAAGTCCATGTACCTCACTGTTAAAAGTAAGAACTAAAACACTTCTCTGTGTTCCAGATATTACCATTGAGTGAAAAAGGCTTGTCTACTGCATCCTTAGTTTGGAGAGAGGGGAGGTGGGAAGGGAGGGGAGACGTTGGTTTTGTTAGTTTTAATTTAATGTTGGTATTCAGCTGCATGTGGTAGCACCTGGAAGTTAGTATGGTTAATAATAAACATTGTTTAGTAGAGGGAGAAAAGGGGACTTAAAGATGAAAAGGACTAACATCTCATTTCAAAAATTTGTATCACGTCTATGAGCTACAGCTGAGTAATGAAGAGGAAGTAATAAAATTCTTTGGTCAAGGGTAAAAAAAACAGTAACAAAGGAGAAATACCCACACCAACTGTTACAAATCTTAAAAGTTAAAGAAAATATGGATTAAAAAGGCCCTTAATCAATTCTCAAGGTGCCATAGATAGATACTATAGGTACAATTATAGCAGATATTACAAGATGCTATAACATACTATAAGATATTATAGATACAGCCACAGTAGTCCTTTTGACTTAGCCACTGGCAGATAACTTTGAGAAAATGCATCTAATTCTGTTGAATCTGGAATGCGTACACAACCTCAACCTATCTGTACTTTCTAGGCACAAAAGGCAAAAGCAATACAGTTTTTAGGTGTATGTTAGCTATAACTCCTTCAAACATGAATATAGCTGAGAATATAGAGGAAATATTATTAAAAAAAAAGCTCTAGAGATAATATAATTTTTCACTAGAGAAAAAAGAGACTATTGACACTTCAGCATGCCAAATGTTCCTAGACACCTATTAGACCAGTATTGAAGGAGGTCACCAAGCCACTCACTTTCATGTTTGTAGGATTTTTGAAGATTGACTGAGTGCTTTGAAGTTCTGAGATGTCAATTAGCTTGTAAAAGGTTTGCCCTAGAAAGTAAAAAGATGTTTTTTTTCCTGAAAGGAAGGAAAATCCAACTTATTCTCCGTTGAAGAGCTATACTTAGACTGCTAACGTTTAGGTTTGGGGGTGTTGTTTGTGTGTTGTTATGTCAGAGAATGAATAACTAAGTTCTTTGAAAGGAAGAGTGTCAACTTTGTTAGATTTGCAAGCCCAGTACCTCAGATGTCCTCTCCACTCTGTTTTACCATAGTGGCTTCATCTTCTGAAAAATAACATGATATCCCAACCACTCAAGCAAGTATATTAATTGCATAATTTTTCTGTGGATCAGTAGAAGTTCCAGCTTCTGTGGTTTCCATAACTGGCCTTTTTTTGGCCAATCTTCAACAGTAGTAGCAATGCACTGCTGTAATGTATTTCCTCTGGTTGGCAGCTATGCACACTGCTTGTCTGATCACTGCATGCAGTTTCATGTGTGATAAAAGAGCATCCCTTATCAAATAAGAGCAGGAGCTTCCCTGGAGAGTCAGTTGCTGTTTGAATCTAATGAAAACCCCTCTGGCTCTGAGATAGCAAGCAAGCACGCCTGTACACCCTCACACATCCACACTAACACACGTACTGCTCCCAGCAAGGCTGTTAGAGCAAATGCTGTTAACGTGTTGGTGCGTGTGTAGAAGAGGCACAGATTTAGCTTTAATCAAGCACACATTAAGAACCATGGCATGGTTCTGGTGCATAATACTTGCACCTCGTCAGGTCGAATGACTCCAAAGTGGGGGCCTGGACCTGTCTTTATTCTCTCTAGTACTGTATCTTATCATTTGTTGTTTTCTTTTTCTCTGTGGTTATTCTGACTCCTTTTCCTTCACCCCCACAAGCCTGTTTCTGGACCCCCTACTCCTCAGGCATAGCCCTACTACTAGATAAAAACCTTGGGCTTTCTCCATGAAATTCACAAGTTCTTAATTAGTTGATCCTACTCCACAAGGTCACCCTAAATGCCTTCTTTACTCAGAGGCAGGAAGTGAGACCTGGCCCAGGCAGTTGCTCCTGGGTGACAAAGTTGGTAAGAAACAGCCTTCCCAAACATAAACAAAGATTAGCATCAATACATCTTGTTATGGCTTCCTTGTGACAAACTGTCTTCCCACCTACCTTTAGTCTATATGTGGGTTGTCTGTGAGCAGTAGCTCAAATCACCTGACAAAAAAGTAGAGTGGCTTAGATGGATTTAGTCACTGATCATGAAACCAGACTGCCACTCAGAAAGAAAGACATGGCAACAGTCCCTTTACAGCCCCCTCCTTCGCTTCTTAACTGTCCCTTGTACCACAGATACCTCATGTATGCAGATGCTAACCATTGATAGCATCACTGCGAACTTAAAAAAAAATCCTCTTATGCACAGGTGATTCTCATCCATGTTTGACAAAAGTTTCTGCCTACTCTGTTAGTAACGTTGCTGGATAAAGTTTTGCCTTTCATAGATCCTGTGACAAATCTCTTAAATGAGACTGGATGCTTTACTCTTCCAGAATTTCCAGTGTCACCTGTATGTAAACAGAAAAGCTATTGGCTTTTGATGTCAAAAGAAGGTAGACAAATTTTTGTTTTGGTAGGTCAGGAGTGGACAGAATAAACATTGACCTAATACACTTCCATGACTTGCTACCTCTAAAATTGATAGACTTGTTCTTAGTGAAAAGCCAGCTCAAGCTATAAACCAACTTGACTTTCTTAACAAGACTCTTAATGTTAAGAAGGAAATGGTAGTAATTCCAGATGCATATTTATTTAGTGCCTCGGTGTTTGTTGCATGACACCTTCACATCAGAGAAGCTGGTCCAACTTGTAGAGATTGGTCCAACTTGGGAGGTTGTATGAGGAGAAAGTGCAAAGAAAAAAGATGAGAGGAAAAGAGAGAGACTTCAGAAATACTAACAGAAATGTGAAAAGAAAACTGCCAGAGTCCATGCTGAATCAGAAACCACAGGGCTAGAATGGCAGGCATGAAAGCAGAAAATCTTCACTTAGCAGCTATTATCCTTCTCCCTTTCTTTTCAAGAAGGTATAAAAATCATGATCAGTGAATTTTTTCTCTTCTTCTGAACCAAGGATAAATGGTTCTCAAATTCCTTATTCACCAAGACATACAATATTAGAAAATTATGAGAGGGACCTGGAATAAGGAATCTAGTGCTGTCTTGAGAAATGACTCCTGGTGCTTGGGATGAGAAGACTTCTAAAGAATTTCTATCAAAAATAATGAGGCTTTAACATGAAGGGAAGAACTAAAATTTTTTAAAGGTTGCCTGGGAGTCACAAGGGAAGAAATGTCTGCTTAAAATGGACTGCCTGCCTGCCTTCATCTGAATAAACGTCACACTTCCTAATTCCACCTTAGGGGCTATATATAACATGATAGAATGGTATTGTGAAAAAATTCCCTCCTGAAAAGCAAGCCTTAATTAAGGTATGTATGTTCCTATGTAAATAATCTGTTGGAGGTAGTCATATTAGCTCTGCCCCTTCCTAAATCCATCACTTATTTTCATGTCAGTACGGGACTGAGAAGTTTTAATCTGATCACCAAAACATCTCCAACAAATCCCGTCTGCCCAGAAAACAGAATTGCTTCATTCACTTTCCTCTCAAATATGCTTCTTAACTATTTGCATTACATGTGTTTAATACATAAACCTAAAGCCGTCAGTCAAACCCACTCCTCCTTCCAGCAGGAACATACTAATCCCAGCTAATACTTTTAACGCTAAGTTTCACCACTTAAACATTTTTCAAAAAACTTCTAAAATTGTTATCTATGACAAGAGCTGGTGGAATAACATAAAAAGAGGGTGTTTGGGAAAGGAGCCTGGTCACAGTGTAAAAGTGAGTCTAGTGCCCTGTTCCTGCAGCTACCCTGGGTCTTGGCTGTCATAATTCACCACCCTGTGCCTCTGCTGACTCTGCCTCCTTTAGTGCCTCTTGTCCACGTTGACCATGACCTATTCCAGGCAAGATTTGTTTCTCTCCATCTTCAGACAACTGATGAAACAAAGAGGCCCCAATCACATAACTACCTACTACTGCAAAAGAAGTAAAAGATAATAGTAGTTATAAACACAAACAAGCCCAAAAGATGCTTATGAAAAGGGATTCTAATCTAGTGAAGCTGTTTCCTCCACTGCTAGCTAAAAGTTGTTCCACCATATGGCTGAAGCACTGCAGCATTTGTTTATTAAAATGGATAGAAGTCTATGCCTGGCTTCCTCCGTGAAACTTTATCTGGGCAGGATAAAAGCACACTTCCCATGTGGCCAGGCAAACAAGATTGCTTTGCTGCAACACCTGCAGTAAAGCCAGCAAGCTGTGATGGAGAACTTGCTGTGCCCTGCTCACGAGGATGCCTCTAAATGCTCATTTTACTCTTTAGGAAAATAATTCCTTGTTGAGAATATCGGAATGTCGAGATCTGTCCAATTGCTACTTTTCCTTGTATATGAAAAGAATGGCATTTATACATAGATGGTATCCTTTTGTTTATGTCCAATTTCTCATTAAAAAT